>NC_034174.2:11197209-11252577 GCF_002021735.2 Oncorhynchus kisutch | reverse complement strand
CTCCTCTCTCCTCCCTCTCTCTCTCTCCTCCCCTCCCTCTCCTCCCCTCTCTCTCTCTCCTCCCTCCCTCTCCTCCCCTCTCTCTCTCCTCCATCCCTCTCCCCCCTCTCTCTTTCCCCCTCTCTCCCCCCCCCCTCTCTCCCCCCTCTCTCTCCTCCCCTCTCTCCCCCCCTCTCTCTCCTCCCCTCTCTCTCTCCTCCCCTCTCTCTCCTCTCTCTCTCTCCTCCCCTCTCTCTCCTCCCTCCCTCTCTCTCTATCTATTCCAGTCTCAGTCGGTTGTCCCTGTCCTCCTCCTACCTGTCACAACACAGCACGTCTCTACTCTGTTGCATGGCTACCAGCTATGTGTAACCCTCCGCCGCTCCGCTTCGGCTATGCGCCTTGTCATTACCTATTTGGAATATACAGATGCACATGAACACATACCTGTATAATAATGTCCTGTTGCAACCGCTCCAGTTGGCTCTGTGCTGGCTGACATTTTGGTGCAATAAGAGCTGTATTTAGACGGTGTCTGTGGAGGGGAGGCTCTTTGGGCTCCGTGAATTCGGGGGCCTACCCCCTATATAGTGCACTGCTTTTGACCAGAGCCCTATGGGTTAAAAGTAGGGCACTATAGGAAGGAATAAAGGCAGAGGGATATTTCTTCAGACGGGAAGGTAGTTTGCCTCAGAGCCTCATAAACACAGAATACCAGGAAAAGGGCCAGAAGGAGAGATTTGCGTTTTATTTTTCTTCTGAGGGCTTGGTGGAAATAGTGAGTCAATGAGTGTTTGAGACAAGAGATAAGTAATTGCTAGAAGACGCTGACTCCTTTGGTTTAAAGACATGGTTACTTTCTCCTCTTTTGGAGAACTCTGCTCCCTCCCTGAATACCCATTACCCCTCTCTCTCTCTTACCCCTCTCTCTCTCTTACCCCTCTCTCTCTCTTACCCCTCTCTCTCTCTCTCTCTCTCTCTCGATCCTCCCACTCTCTCTCCCCCCATATCTCTCACCCTCTTCTCCCCTACTCCCTTCATCATGACATCTCTCTGTCTTCCTACTCCCTCCATCATGACATCGCTCTGTCTTCCTCCTCCCTCCATCATTACATCATTACATCTCTCTCTCTTCCTCCTCCCTCCATCATTACATCATTACATCTCTCTGTCTTCCTCCTCCCTCCATCATTACATCATTACATCTCTCTGTCTTCCTTCTCCCTCCATCATTACATCATTACATCTCTCTGTCTTCCTCCTCCCTCCATCATTACATCTCTCTATGTCTTCCTACTCACTCCATCATTACATCATTACATCTCTCTGTCTTCCTCCTCCCTCCATCATGACATCTCTATGTCGTCCTACTCCCTAAATCATGACATCACTCTGTCTTCCTTCTCCCTCCATCATGACATCTCTCTGTCTTCCTCCTCCCTCCATCATTACATCATGACATCTCTCTGTCTTCCTACTCCCTCCATCATGACACCTCTCTGTCTTCCTCCTCCCTCCATCATGACATCTCTCTGTCTTCCTACTTCATCCATCATTACATCATTACATCTCTCTGTCTTCCTGCTCCCTCCATCATTACATCATTACATCTCTCTGTCTTCCTCCTCCCTCCATTATTACATCATTACATCGCTCTGTCTTCCTGCTCCCTCCATCATTACATCATTACATCTCTCTGTCTTCATCCTCCCTCCAGTATTACATCATTACATCTCTCCGTCCTCATACTCCCTCCATCATTACATCTCTCTGTCTTCCTACTCCCTCCATCATTACATCTCTCTGTCTTCCTCCTCCCTCCATCATTACATCATTACATCTCTCTGTCTTCCTCCTCCCTCCATTATTACATCATTACATCTCTCCGTCCTCATACTCCCTCCATCATTACATCTCTCTGTCTTCCTACTCCCTCCATCATGACATCTCTCTGTCTTCCTTCTCCCTACATCATTACATCATTACATCCCTCTGTCTTCCTACTCCCTCCATCATTACATCATTACATATCTCTGTCTTCCTACTCCCTCCATCATTACATCTCTCTGTCTTCCTCCTCCCTCCATCATGACATCATTACATCTCTATGTCTTCCTCCTCCCTCCATCATGACATCTCTCTGTCTTCCTTCTCCCTCCATCATTACATCATTACATCCCTCTGTCTTCCTACTCCCTCCATCATTACATCATTACATATCTCTGTCTTCCTACTCCCTCCATCATTACATCTCTCTGTCTTCCTCCTGCCTCCATCATGACATCTCTATGTCGTCCTACTCCCTCCATCATGACATCATTACATCTCTCTGTCTTCCTTCTCCCTCCATCATGACATCTCTATGTCGTCCTACTCCCTCCATCATGACATCTCTCTGTCTTCCTGCTCCCTCCATCATGACATTATTACATCTCTCTGTCTTCCTCCTCCCTCCATTATTACATCATTACATCTCTCCGTCCTCATACTCCCTCCATCATTACATCTCTTTGTCTTCCTCCTCCCTCCATCATTACATCTCTCTGTCTTCCTACTTCCTCCATCATTACATCATTACATCTCTCTGTCTTCCTGCTCCCTCCATCATTACATCATTACATCTCTCTGTCTTCCTCCTCCCTCCATCATTACATCTCTCTGTCTTCCTACTTCCTCCATCATTACATCATTACATCTCTCTGTCTTCCTCCTCCCTCCATCATTACATCTCTCTGTCTTCCTACTCCCTCCATCATTACATCATTACATCTCTCTGTCTTCCTCCTCCCTCCATTATTACATCATTATCTCCAAGGTGGCATAGCAGTTCAGACGTCTTTTGTCCTCGTCTTGTCGTGTCCTGTATATATATATATTTACAACTTTTTCACATACATTTTATTTTTATTTTCCATCAACTCATCTTCAAAACACTCTCCTGCAACCCGCCTCACCAATGTATATTTATAAAAAAGTATTATTTACCTCAGATCTGTAATCCTCCAAGAAGCTAGCCAGAAACTCCAAGAAGCTAGCCTGAAACTAGCCAGAAGCTAATCCAGAAGCTAGTTCAGAAGCTAGTTAGCTCCTTTACTGGCAAATCGTTAATATTCAGCTAACCACGGTTTGTGGTCATCAGCTATCCTTTAGCTCGAAAATCTATCGCCAGTTCTGTACGGCGCAGCGCGGCTCGGAACGGAACATACCGGACCAATTTTTCTCTCCATGTCCCTGGATTTCGACTGCTCTCTGGACATTCATACCCGGATCTCACAGCTAGCTAGCTGCTATCCGTGTGACTATCGGCCTTCGTCGATTCCGGAGCAAACATCAATTATTCCGGAGCTAGCAAGCTCCGTCAATCACTCCTGAGTTCCATCAATCACACCTGGGCTGCAGTCACCTATCTGGACCCGTTTTACTGCCGACG
The DNA here is from genome assembly GCF_002021735.2 of Oncorhynchus kisutch. Taxonomy (NCBI): domain Eukaryota; kingdom Metazoa; phylum Chordata; class Actinopteri; order Salmoniformes; family Salmonidae; genus Oncorhynchus; species Oncorhynchus kisutch. The sequence goes on along the minus strand of NC_034174.2, from coordinate 11,249,168 downwards.
TTATCTACCCGAAGGAGTTATTCGGCTGGCTCCTCCGTCGCGACGTTACCTGAACGCCCATCTGCGGCCTGCTAACCGTTAGCTGTCTTACCGGCTGCTATCTGAATAGACAATCGGACAAAAAAAAAATATTATTTTTTTATTATTATTATTATGTTTTCTTCTTGGGCCTCTATAACTATATCTATTGTTTTTATTTTTGTTGTTGTTGTGTGATTTGGATTGATCCCCTCTACCACACGGAACCCCACTAATCTACTGACGGAACGTAAGGGGTGGCTAACAACAGACCTCCATCCTATGCTAGCTTGCTACCGATGCCCTGGCTAGCTGTCTAAATCACCAACCAACCTCTCCACTCACCGGACCCTTTTGATCACTCGACTAAGCATGCCTATCCTTAATGTCAATATGTCTTGTCCATTTCTGTTCTGGTTAGTGTTTATTGGCTTATTTCACTGTAGAGCCTCTAGTCCTGCTCACTATACCTTATCCAACCTATTAGTTCCACCACCCACACATGCAATGACATCTCCTGGTTTCAACGATGTTTCTAGAGACAATATCTCTCTCTTCATCACTCAATACCTAGGTTTACCTCCACTGTATTCACATCCTACCATACATTTGTCTGTACATTATACCTTGATGCTATTTTATCGCCCCCAGAAACCTCCTTTTACTCTATGTTCCAGACGTTCTAGACGACCAATTCTCATAGCTTTTAGCCGTACCCTTATTCTACTCCTCCTATGTTCCTCTGGCGATGTAGAGGTGAATCCAGGCCCTGCAGTGCCTAGCTCCACTCCTACTCCCCAGGCGCTCTCTTTTGACGACTTCTGTAACCGTAATAGCCTTGGTTTCATGCATGTTAACATTAGAAGCCTCCTCCCTAAGTTTGTTCTATTCACTGCTTTAGCACACTCTGCCAACCCGGATGTTCTAGCTGTGTCTGAATCCTGGCTTAGGAAGACCACCAAAAACTCAGACATTTTAATTCCAAACTACAACATTTTCAGACAAGATAGAACTGCCAAAGGGGGCGGTGTTGCAATCTACTGCAAAGATAGCCTGCAGAGTTCTGTCCTACTATCCAGGTCTGTACCCAAACAATTTGAACTTCTACTTTTAAAAATCCACCTCTCTAAAAACAAGTCTCTCACCGTTGCCGCCTGCTATAGACCACCCTCTGCCCCCAGCTGTGCTCTGGACACCATATGTGAACTGATTGCCCCCCATCTATCTTCAGAGTTCGTGCTGCTAGGCGACCTAAACTGGAACATGCTTAACACCCCAGCCATCCTACAATCTAAACTTGATGCCCTCAATCTCACACAAATAATCAATGAACCTACCAGGTACCTCCCCAAAACCTTAAACACGGGCACCCTCATAGATATCATCCTAACCAACTTCCCCTCTAAATACACCTCTGCTGTCTTCAACCAAGATCTCAGCGATCACTGCCTCATTGCCTGCATCCGTAATGGGTCAGCGGTCAAACGACCTCCACTCATCACTGTAAAACGCTCCCTGAAACACTTCTGCGAGCAGGCCTTTCTAATCGACCTGGCCGGGGTATCCTGGAAGGATATTGATCTCATCCCGTCAGTAGAGGATGCCTGGATATTTTTTTTAAATGCCTTCCTAACCATCTTAAATAAACATGCCCCACTCAAGAAATTTAGAACCAGGAACAGATATAGCCCTTGGTTCTCCCCAGACCTGACTGCCCTTAACCAACACAAAAACATCCTATGGCGTTCTGCATTAGCATCGAACAGCCCCCGTGATATGCAGCTGTTCAGGGAAGCTAGAAATCATTATACACAGGCAGTTAGAAAAGCTAAGGCTAGCTTTTTCAAGCAGAAATTTGCTTCCTGCAACACTAACTCAAAAAAGTTCTGGGACACTGTAAAGTCCATGGAGAATAAGAACACCTCCTCCCAGCTGCCCACTGCACTGAAGATAGGAAACACTGTCACCACTGATAAATCCACCATAATTGAGAATTTCAATAAGCATTTTTCTACGGCTGGCCATGCTTTCCACCTGGCTACTCCTACCCCGGACAACAGCACTGCACCCCCAACAGCAACTCGCCCAAGCCTTCCCCATTTCTCCTTCTCCCAAATCCATTCAGCTGATGTTCTGAAAGAGCTGCAAAATCTGGACCCCTACAAATCAGCCGGGCTAGACAATCTGGACCCTTTCTTTCTAAAATTATCTGCCGAAATTGTTGCCACCCCTATTACTAGCCTGTTCAACCTCTCTTTCGTGTCGTCTGAGATTCCCAAAGATTGGAAAGCAGCTGCGGTCATCCCCCTCTTCAAAGGGGGGGACACTCTTGACCCAAACTGCTACAGACCTATATCTATCCTACCGTGCCTTTCTAAGGTCTTCGAAAGCCAAGTCAACAAACAGATTACCGACCATTTCGAATCTCACCATACCTTCTCTGCTATGCAATCTGGTTTCAGAGCTGGTCATGGGTGCACCTCAGCCACGCTCAAGGTCCTAAACGATATCTTAACCGCCATCGATAAGAAACATTACTGTGCAGCCGTATTCATTGATCTGGCCAAGGCTTTCGACTCTGTCAATCACCATATCCTCATCGGCAGACTCGACAGCCTTGGTTTCTCAAATGATTGCCTCGCCTGGTTCACCAACTACTTCTCTGATAGAGTTCAGTGTGTCAAATCGGAGGGTCTGCTGTCCGGACCTCTGGCAGTCTCTATGGGGGTGCCACAGGGTTCAATTCTTGGACCGACTCTCTTCTCTGTATACATCAATGAGGTCGCTCTTGCTGCTGGTGAGTCCCTGATCCACCTCTACGCAGACGACACCATTCTGTATACTTCCGGCCCTTCTTTGGACACTGTGTTAACAACCCTCCAGGCAAGCTTCAATGCCATTCAACTCTCCTTCCGTGGCCTCCAATTGCTCTTAAATACAAGTAAAACTAAATGCATGCTCTTCAACCGATCGCTACCTGCACCTACCCGCCTGTCCAACATCACTACTCTGGACGGCTCTGACTTAGAATACGTGGACAACTACAAATACTTAGGTGTCTGGTTAGACTGTAAACTCTCCTTCCAGACCCATATCAAACATCTCCAATCCAAAGTTAAATCTAGAATTGGCTTCCTATTTCGCAACAAAGCATCCTTCACTCATGCTGCCAAACATACCCTTGTAAAACTGACCATCCTACCAATCCTCGACTTTGGCGATGTCATTTACAAAATAGCCTCCAATACCCTACTCAACAAATTGGATGCAGTCTATCACAGTGCAATCCGTTTTATCACCAAAGCCCCATATACTACCCACCATTGCGACCTGTACGCTCTCGTTGGCTGGCCCTCGCTTCATACTCGTCGCCAAACCCACTGGCTCCATGTCATCTACAAGACCCTGCTAGGTAAAGTCCCCCCTTATCTCAGCTCGCTGGTCACCATAGCATCTCCCACCTGTAGCACACGCTCCAGCAGGTATATCTCTCTAGTCAACCCCAAAACCAATTCTTTCTTTGGCCGCCTCTCCTTCCAGTTCTCTGCTGCCAATGACTGGAACGAACTACAAAAATCTCTGAAACTGGAAACACTTATCTCCCTCACTAGCTTTAAGCACCAACTGTCAGAGCAGCTCACAGATTACTGCACCTGTACATAGCCCACCTATAATTTAGCCCAAACAACTACCTCTTTCCCAACTGTATTTAATTTTAATTTATTTATTTATTTTGCTCCTTTGCACCCCATTATTTTTTTATTTCTACTTTGCACATTCTTCCATTGCAAAACTACCATTCCAGTATTTTACTTGCTATATTGTATTTACTTTGCCATCATGGCCTTTTTTGCCTTTACCTCCCTTCTCACCTCATTTGCTCACATTGTATATAGACTTGTTTATACTGCATTATTGACTGTATGTTTGTTTTTACTCCATGTGTAACTCTGTGTCGTTTTATCTGTCGAACTGCTTTGCTTTATCTTGGCCAGGTCGCAATTGTAAATGAGAACTTGTTCTCAACTTGCCTACCTGGTTAAATAAAGGTAAAATAAATAAATAAATAAAAAATTACATCTCTCCGTCCTCATACTCCCTCTATCATTACATCTCTGTCTTCCTACTCCCTCCATCATTACATCTCTCTGTCTTCCTCCTCCCTCCATCATGACATCATTACATCTCTATGTCTTCCTCCTCCCTCCATCATGACATCTCTCTGTCTTCCTTGTCCCTCCATCATTACATCTCTCTGTCTTCCTACTCCCTCCATCATTACATCATTACATCTCTCTGTCTTCCTCCTCCCTCCATTATTACATCATTACATCTCTCCGTCCTCATACTCCCTCTATCATTACATCTCTCTGTCTTCCTACTCCCTCCATCATTACATCTCTCTGTCTTCCTCCTCCCTCCATCATGACATCATTACATCTCTATGTCTTCCTCCTCCCTCCATCATTACATCTCTCTGTCTTCCTACTCCCTCCATCATTACATCACTCTGTCTTCCTACTCCCTCCATCATTACATCATTACATCTCTCTGTCTTCCTCCTCCCTCCATCATGACATCTATCTGTCTTCCTCCTCCCTCCATCATTACATCTCTATGTCTTCCTACTCCCTCCATCATTACATCATTACATCTCTCTGTCTTCCTCCTCCCTCCATCATTACATCATTACATCTCTCTGTCTTCCTCCTCCCTCCATCATTACATCATTACATCTCTCTGTCTTCCTCCTCCCTCCATCATGACATCTCTCTGTCTTCCTCCTCCCTCCATCATGACATCTCTCTGTCTTCCTCCTCCCTCCATCATGACATCTCTCTGTCTTCCTCCTCCCTCCATCATGACATCTCTCTGTATTCCTACTCCCTCCATCATTACATCATTACATCTCTCTGTCTTCCTTCTCCCTCCATCATGACATATTACATCTCTCTGTCTTCCTCCTCCCCTCCATCATGACATCATTACATCTCTCTGTCTTCCTACTCCCTCCATCATTACATAATTACATCTCTCTGTCTTCCTCCTCCCTCCATTATTACATCTCTCTGTCTTCCTTCTCCCTCCATCATTACATCATTACATCTCTCTGTCTTCCTCCTCCCTCCATCATTACATCATTACATCTCTCTGTCTTCCTCCTCCCTCCATCCTTACATCATTACATCTCTCTGTCTTCCTCCTCCCTCCATCATTACATCATTACATCTCTCTGTCTTCCTACTCCCTCCATCATTACATCTCTCTGTCTTCCTCCTCCCTCCATCATGACATCTCTCTGTCTTCCTCCTCCCTCCATCATGACATCTCTCTGTATTCCTACTCCCTCCATCATTACATCATTACATCTCTCTGTCTTCCTCCTCCCTCCATCATTACATCATTACATCTCTCTGTCTTCCTACTCCCTCCATTATTACATCATTACATCTCTCTGTCTTCCTACTCCCTCCATTATTACATCTCTCTGTCTTCCTCCTCCCTCCATCATTACATCATTACATCTCTCTGTCTTCCTTCTCCCTCCATCATTACATCATTACATCTCTCTGTCTTCCTCCTTCCTCCATCATGACATCATTACATCTCTATGTCTTCCTCCTCCCTCCATCATTACATCATTACATCTCTCTGTCTTCCTTCTCCCTCCATTACTACATCCCTCTGTCTTCCTCCTCCCTCCATCATTACATCATTACATCTCTCTGTCTTCCTACTCCCTCCATCATTAAATAATTACATATCTCTGTCTTCCTGCTCCCTCCATTATTACATCTCTCTGTCTTCCTTCTCCCTCCATCATTACATCATTACATCTCTCTGTCTTCCTCCTCCCTCCATCATTACATCATTACATCTCTCTGTCTTCCTCCTCCCTCCATCATTACATCATTACATCTCTCTGTCTTCCTCCTCCCTCCATCATTACATCATTACATCTCTCTGTCTTCCTACTCCCTCCATCATTACATCTCTCTGTCTTCCTCCTCCCTCCATCATGACATCTCTCTGTCTTCCTCCTCCCTCCATCATGACATCTCTCTGTATTCCTACTCCCTCCATCATTACATCATTACATCTCTCTGTCTTCCTTCTCCCTCCACCATTACATCATTACATCGCTATGTCTTCCTCCTCCCTCCATCATGACATATTACAATCGCTCTGTCTCCTCCTCCCTCCATCATTAGATCATTACATCTCTCTGTCGTCCCTCCTCCCTCCATCATTACATCATTACATCTCTCTGTCTTCCTCCTTCCTCCATCATTACATCATTACATCTCTCTGTCTTCCTACTTCCCTCCATCATGACATCTCTCTGTCTTCCTCCTCCCTCCATCATGACATCTCTCTGTCTTCCTCCTCCCTCCATCATGACATCTCTCTGTATTCCTACTCCCTCCATCATTACATCATTACATCTCTCTGTCTTCCTTCTCCCTCCACCATTACATCATTACAATCGCTATGTCTTCCTCCTCCCTCCATCATTACATCATTACATCATTACATCATTACATCTCTCTGTCTTCCTCCTCCCTCCATCATTACATCATTACATCATTACATCATTACATCATTACATCTCTCTGTCTTCCTCCTCCCTCCATCATTACATTCTCTCTGTCTTCCTCCTCCCTCCATCATTACATCATTACCTCTCTCTGTCTTCCTCCTCCCTCCATCATTACATCTCTCTGTCTTCCTCCTCCCTCCATCATTACATCTCTCTGTCTTCCTCCTCCCTCCATCATTACATCTCCTCTGTCTTCCTCCTCCCTCCATCATTACATCATTACATCTCTCTGTCTTCCTTCTTCCCTCCATCATTACATCTCTCTGTCTTCCTTCGCCCTCCATCATTAACATCATTACATCTCTCTGTCTTCCTCCTCCCTCCATCATTACATCATTACATCATTACATCTCTCTGTCTTCCTCCTCCTCCCCCCATCATTACATCTCTCTGTCTTCCTTCTCCCTCCATCATGACATATTACATCTCTCTGTCTTCCTCCTCCCTCCATCATGACATCATTACATCTCTCTGTCTTCCTACTCCCTCCATCATTACATAATTACATCTCTCTGTCTTCCTCCTCCCTCCATCATTACATCATTACATCTCTCTGTCTTCCTACTCCCTCCATCATTACATCTCTCTGTCTTCCTCCTCCCTCCATCATGACATCTCTCTGTCTTCCTCCTCCCTCCATCATGACATCTCTCTGTATTCCTACTCCCTCCATCATTACATCATTACATCTCTCTGTCTTCCTCCTCCCTCCATCATTACATCATTACATCTCTCTGTCTTCCTACTCCCTCCATTATTACATCATTACATCTCTCTGTCTTCCTACTCCCTCCATTATTACATCTCTCTGTCTTCCTCCTCCCTCCATCATTACATCATTACATCTCTCTGTCTTCCTTCTCCCTCCATCATTACATCATTACATCTCTCTGTCTTCCCCCTTCCTCCATCATGACATCATTACATCTCTATGTCTTCCTCCTCCCTCCATCATTACATCATTACATCTCTCTGTCTTCCTTCTCCCTCCATCATTACATCCCTCTGCCTCCTCTTCCCCTCCTCCATCATTACATCATTCATCTCTCTGTCTTCCTACTCTCCCCATCATTAAAATAATTACATCTCTCTGTCTTCCTGCTCCCTCCATCTTACATCTCTCTGTCTTCCTTCTCCCTCCATCATTACATCATTACATCTCTCTGTCTTCCTCTTCCTCCTCCCCATCATACATCATTACATCTCTCTGTCTTCCTCCTCCCTCCATCATTACATCATTACATCTCTCTGTCTTTCCCCTCCCTCTCCATCATTACATCATTACATCTCTCTGTCTTCCTCCTCCCTCCATCATTACATCTCCATCTCCTGTCTTCCTCCTCCCTCCATCATGACATCTCTCTGTCTTCCTCCTCCCTCCATCATTACATCTCTCTGTATTCCTCCTCCCTCCATCATTACATCATTACATCTCTCTGTCTTCCTCTCCTCCACATTACATCATTACATCGCTCTGTCTTCCTCCTCCCTCCATCATGACATATTACACATCGCTCTGTCTTCTCCTCCCTCCATCATTACATCATTACATCTCTCTGTCGTCCTCCTCCCTCCATCATTACATCATTACATCTCTCTGTCTTCCTCCTTCCTCCATCATTACATCATTACATCTCTCTGTCTTCCTCCTCCCTCCATCATTACATCTCTCTGTCTTCCTCCCTCCCCCATCATGACATCTCTCTGTCTTCCTCCTCCTCCATCATTACATCTCTCTGTATCCTCCTCCTCCATCATTACATCATTACATCTCTCTGTCTTCCTTCTCCCTCCCACCATTACATCATACATCGCTATGTCTTCCTCCTCCTCCATCATCCATCATTACATCATTACATCCCCCCCCCAAATTCATCTCTCTGTCTTCCTCCTCCCTCCATCATTACATCTCTACATCATTACATCATTACATCATTACATCTCACTGTCTTCCTCCTCCCTCCATCATTACAATCTCTCTCTCTCTGTCCTCCTCCTCCTCCATCATTACATCATTACATCTCTCTGTCTTCCCCTCCCTCCATCATTACATCTCTCTGTCTTCTCCTCCCTCCATCATTACATCTCTCTGTCTTCCTCCTCCCTCCATCATTACATCTCTCTGTCTTCCTCCTCCCTCCATCATTACATCATTACATCTCTCTGTCTTCCTCCTCCCTCCATCATTACATCTCTCTGTCTTCCTCCTCCCTCCATCATTACATCATTACATCTCTCTGTCTTCCTCCTCCCTCCATCATTACATCATTACATCTCTCTGTCTTCCTCCTCCCCCCATCATTACATCTCTCTGTCTTCCTACTCCCTCCATCATTACATCATTACATCTCTCTGTCTTCCTTCTCCCTCCATCATTACATCTCTCTGTCTTCCTCCCCTCCATCATTACAACTCATTACATCTCTCTGTCTTCCTCCTCCCTCCATCATTACATCATGACATCTCTCTGTCTTCCTCCTCCCTCCATCATTACATCTCTCTGTGTTCCTCCTCCCTCCATCATTACATCTCTCTGTCTTCCCCATCATGACATCATGACATCTCTCTGTCTGTCTTCATTCATCCATCCTCTATCCATCATTACATCTCTCTGTCTTCCTCCTCATGACATCATTACATCTCTCTGTCTCTCCTCCCTCCATCATTACATCATTACATCTCTCTGTCTTCCTCCTCCCTCCATCATTACATCTCTCTGTCTTCCTCCATCATGACATCATTACATCTCTCTCTGTCTTCCTCCTCCCTCCATCATTACATCATTACATCTCTCTGTCTTCCTCCTCCCTCATCCTTACATCTCTCTGTCTTCCTCCATCATGACATCATTACTCTCTTTTTCCTCCTCCCTCCCCCATCATTACATCTCTCTGTCTTCCTCCATCATGACATCATTACATCTCTCTGTCTTCCTCCTCCCTCCATCATTACATCATTACATCTCTCTGTCTTCCTCCTCCCTCCATCATTACATCATTACATCTCTCTGTCTTCCTCCTCCCTCCATCATTACATCATTACATCTATCTGTCTTCCTCCTCCCTCCTCCCTCCATCATTACATCATTCATCTTCCTGTTCCTTTCATTCTTCTCCTTCTCCTCCTCCCTCCATCATTACATCTCTCTGTCTTCCTCCTCCCTCCATCATTACATCATTACATCTCTCTGTCTCCTCCTCCCTCCATCATTACATCATTACATCTCTCTTCCTTCCTCCTCCCTCCATCATTACATCTCTCTGTCTTCCTCCTCCCTCCATCATTACATCTTACATCTCTCTGTCTTCCTCCTCCCTCCATCATTACATCTCCTCTCTTCGTCCTCCTCCTCCCTCCATCATTACAATTACACTCTCTGTCTTCCTCCTCCCTCCATCATTACATCATTACATCTCTCTGTCTTCCTCCTCCCTCCATCATTACATCCTCTGTCTTCCTCCTCCCTCCATCATTACATCATTACATCTCTCTCTGTCTTCCTCCTCCCTCCATCATTACATCATTACATCTCTCTGTCTTCCTCCTCCCTCCATCATTACATCTCTCTGTCTTCCTCCTCCCTCCATCATTACATCATTACATCTCTCTGTCTTCCTCCTCCCTCCATCATTACATCATTACATCTCTCTGTCTTCCTCCTCCCCTCCATCATTACATCTCTCTGTCTTCCTCCTCCCCTCCATCATTACATCATTACATCTCTCTGTCTTCCTCCTCCCTCCATCATTACATCATTACATCTCTCTGTCTTCCTCCTCCCTCCATCATTACATCTCTCTGTCTTCCTCCATCATGACATCATTACATCTCTCTGTCTTCCTCCTCCCTCCATCATTACATCATTACATCTCTCTGTCTTCCTCCTCCCTCCATCATTACATCATTACATCTCTCTGTCTTCCTCCTCCCTCCATCATACATCATTACATCTCTCTGTCTTCCCNCCTCCATCATTACATCATTACATCTCTCTGTCTTCCTCCTCCCTCCATCATTACATCTCTCTGTCTTCCTCCATCCTCCATCATTACATCTCTCTGTCTTCCTCCTCCCTCCATCATTACATTTCTCTCTGTCTTCCTCCTCCCTCCATCATTACATCATTACATCTCTCTGTCTTCTCCTCCCTCCATCATTACATCTCTCTGTCTGGTCTCCCTCATCATTCCATCATTACATCTCTCTGTCTTCCTCCTCCCCATCATTACATCATTACATCATTAATCTCTCTTTCCTCCTCCCCCCATCATTACATCTCTCTGTCTTCCTCCTCCCTCCATCATGACATACATCTCTCTGTCTTCCTCCTCCTCCATCATGACATCATTACATCTCTCTGTCTTCTCCTCCCTCCATCATTACATCATTACATCTCTCTGTCTTCCTCCTCCCTCCATCATTACATCATTACATCTCTCTGTCTTCCTCCTCCCTCCATCATTACATCTCTGTCTTCCTCCTCCCTCCATCATTACATCTCTCTGTCTTCCTCCTCCCTCCATCATTACATCTCTCTGTCTTCCTCCTCCCTCCATCATTACATCATTACATCTCTCTGTCTTCCTCCTCCCTCCATCATTACATCATTACATCTCTCTGTCTTCCTCCTCCCTCCATCATTACATCATTACATCTCTCTGTCTTCTCCTCCCTCCATCATTACATCTCTCTGTCTTCCTCCTCCCTCATCATCATCATTACATCTCTCTGTCTTCCTCCTCCATCATTACATCATTACATCTCTCTGTCTTCCTCCTCCCTCCATCATTACATCATTACATCTCTCTCTGTCTCCTCCTCCCATCATACATCATTACATCTCTCTGTCTTCCTCCTCCCTCCATCATTACATCTCTCTGTCTTCCTCCTCCCTCCATCATTACATCATTACATCTCTCTGTCTTCCTCCTCCCTCCATCATAAATCATTACATCTCTCTGTCTTCCCTCCCTCCATCATTACATCTCTCTGTCTTCCTTCTCCCTCCATCAACATCATTACATCTCTCTGTCTTCCTCCTCCCTCCATCATTACATCATTACATCTCTCTGTCTTCCTCCTCCCTCCATCATTACATCATTACATCTCTCTGTCTTCTCTCCCTCCATCATTACATCATTACATCTCTCTGTCTTCCTCCTCCCTCCATCATTACATCTCTCTGTCTTCCTCCTCCCTCCATCATTACATCTCCTCTGTCTTCCTCCTCCCTCCATCCATCATGACATCTCTCTGTCTTCCTCCTCCCTCCATCATTACATCATTACATCTCTCTGTCTTCCTCCTCCCTCCACCATACATTACATCTCTCTGTCTCCTCCTCCTCCATCATGACATCATTACATCTCTCTGTCTTCCTCCTCCCTCCATCATTACATCATTACATCTCTCTGTCTTCCTCCTCCCTCCATCATTACATCATTACATCTCTCTGTCTTCCTCCTCCCTCCATCATTACATCATTACATCTCTCTGTCTCTCTACTCCCTCCATCATTACATCTCTCTGTCTTCCTCCTCATCCCCATCATTACATCTCTCTGTCTTCCTCCTCCCTCCATCATTACATCTCTCTGTCTTCCTCCTCCCTCCATCATGACATCATTACATCTCTGTCTTCCTCCTCCCTCCATCATTACATCATTACATCTCTCTGTCTTCCTCCTCCCTCCATCATTACATCTCTACCTTCTTACATCATTACATCTCTCTGTCTTCCTCCTCCCTCCATCATTACATCATTACATCATTACATCATTACATCATTACATCTCTCTGTCTTCCTCCTCCCTCCATCATTACATCTCTCTGTCTTCCTCCTCCCTCCATCATTACATCATTACATCTCTCTGTCTTCCTCCTCCCTCCATCATTACATCTCTCTGTCTTCCTCCTCCCTCCATCATTACATCTCTCTGTCTTCCTCCTCCCTCCATCATTACATCTCTCTGTCTTCCTCCTCCCTCCATCATTACATCATTACATCTCTCTGTCTTCTCCTCCCTCCATCATTACAATCTCTGTCTTCTTCTCCCTCCATCATTACATCATTACATCTCTCTGTCTTCCTCCTCCCTCCATCATTACATCATTACATCATTACATCTCTCTGTCTTCCTCCTCCCCCCATCATTACATCTCTCTGTCTCCTCCTCCTCCATCATTACATCATTACATCTCTCTGTCTTCCTCCTCCCTCCATCATTACATCTCTCTGTCTTCCTTCTCCCTCCATCATTACATCATTACATCTCTCTGTCTTCCTCCTCCCTCCATCATTACATCATTACATCTCTCTGTCTTCCTCCTCCCTCCATCATTACATCTCTCTGTCTTCCTCCTCCCTCCATCATTACATCTCTCTGTCTTCCTCCATCATTACATCATGACATCTCTCTGTCTTCCTCCTCCCTCCATCATTACATCTCTCTGTCTTCCTCCATCATGACATCATTACATCTCTCTGTCTTCCTCCTCCCTCCATCATTACATCATTACATCTCTCTGTCTTCCTCCTCCCTCCATCATTACATCTCTCTGTCTTCCTCCATCATGACATCATTACATCTCTCTGTCTTCCTCCTCCCTCCATCATTACATCATTACATCTCTCTGTCTTCCTCCTCCCTCCATCATTACATCTCTCTGTCTCCTCCATCATGACATCATTACATCTCTTTTTCCTCCTCCTCCCTCCATCATTACATCTCTCTGTCTTCCTCCATCATGACATCATTACATCTCTCTGTCTTCCTCCTCCCTCCATCATTACATCATTACATCTCTCTGTCTTCCTCCTCCCTCCATCATTACATCATTACATCTCTCTGTCTTCCTCCTCCCTCCATCATTACATCATTACCTCTCTGTCTTCCTCCTCCCTCCATCATTACATCATTACATCTCTCTGTCTTCCTCCTCCCTCCATCATTACATTCTCTGTCTTCCTCCTCCCTCCATCATTACATCATCATCTCTCTGTCTTCCTCTCCCTCATCATTACATCATTACATCTCTGTCTCTTCCTCCTCCCTCCATCATTACATCTCTCTGTCTTCCTCCTCCCTCCATCATTACATCATTACATCTCTCTGTCTTCCTCCTCCCTCCATCATTACATCTCTCTGTCTTCCTCCTCCCTCCATCATTACATCATTACATCTCTCTGTCTTCCTCCTCCCTCCATCATACATCATTACATCTCTCTGTCTTCCTCCTCCCTCCATCATTACATCTCTCTGTCTCCTCCTCCCTCCATCATTACATCATTACATCTCTCTGTCTTCCTCCTCCCTCCATCATTACATCATTACATCTCTCTGTCTTCCTCCTCCCTCACCATCATTACATCTCTCTGTCTTCCTCCTCCCTCCATCATACATCATTACATCTCTCTGTCTTCCTCCTCCCTCCATCATTACATCATTACATCTCTCTGTCTTCCTCCTCCCTCCATCATTACATCTCTCTGTCTCCTCCTCCCTCCATCATTACATCATTACATCTCTCTGTCTTCCTCCTCCCTCCATCATTACATCATTACATCTCTCTGTCTTCCTCCTCCCTCCATCATTACATCTCTCTGTTCTTCCTCCATCATGACATCATTACATCTCTCTGTCTTCCTCCTCCCTCCATCATACATCATTACATCTCTCTGTCTTCCTCCTCCTCCATCATTACATCATTACATCTCTCTGTCTTCCTCCTCCCTCCATCATTACATCATTACATCTCTCTGTCTTCCTCCTCCCTCCATCATTACATCTCTCTGTCTTCCTCCTCCCTCCATCATTACATCATTACATCTCTCTGTCTTCCTCCTCCCTCCATCATTACATCTCTCTGTCTTCCTCCTCCCTCCATCATTACATCTCTCTGTCTTCCTCCTCCCTCCATCATTACATCATTACATCTCTCTGTCTTCCTCCTCCCTCCATCATTACATCTCTCTGTCTTCCTCCTCCCTCCATCATTATCTCTCTGTCTTCCTCCTCCCTCCATCATTACATCATTACATCTCTCTGTCTTCCTCCTCCCTCCATCATTACATCTCTCTGTCTTCCTCCTCCCTCCATCATTACATCTCTCTTCTTCCTCCTCCCTCCATCATTACATCTCTCTGTCTTCCTCCATCATGACATCATTACATCTCTCTGTCTTCCTCCTCCCTCCATCATTACATCATTACATCTCTCTGTCTTCCTCCTCCTCCATCATTACATCTCTCTGTCTTCCTCCATCATGACATCATTACATCTCTCTGTCTTCCTCCTCCCTCCATCATTACATCATTACATCTCTCTGTCTTCCTCCTCCCTCCATCATTACATCTCTCTGTTCCTCCATCATGACATCATTACATCTCTCTGTCTTCCTCCTCCCTCCATCATTACATCATTACATCTCTCTGTCTTCCTCCTCCCTCCATCATTACATCTCTCTGTCTTCCTCCATCATGACATCATTACATCTCTCTGTCTTCCTCCTCCCTCCATCATTACATCTCTCTGTCTTTCTCCATCATGACATCATTACATCTCTCTGTCTTCCTCCTCCCTCCATCATTACATCCCTCTGTCTTCCTCCTCCCTCCATCATTACATCATTACATCTCTCTGTCTTCCTCCTCCCTCCAATTACATCATTACATCTCTCTGTCTTCCTCCTCCTCCATCATTACATCTCTCTGTCTTCCTCCTCCCTCCATCATTACATCTCTCTGTCTTCCTCCTCCCTCCATCATTACATCATTACATCTCTCTGTCTTCCTCCTCCCTCCATCATTACATCTCTCTGTCTTCCTCCTCCCTCCATCATTACATCCTCTGTCTTCCTCCTCCCTCCATCATTACATCATTACATCTCTCTGTCTTCCTCCTCCTCATCATTACATCTCTCTGTCTTCCTCCTCCCTCCATCATTACATCTCTCTGTCTTCTCCTCCCCTCCCTCCATCATTACATCTCTCTGTCTTCCTCCTCCCCCATCATACATCATTACATCATTACATCATTACATCTCTCTGTCTTCCTCCTCCCTCCATCATTACATCATTACATCCTTCATTCATCATTACATCTCTCTGTCTTCCTCCTCCCTCCATCATTACATCTCTCTGTCTTCCTTCTCCCTCCATCATTACATCATTACATCTCTCTGTCTTCCTCCTCCCTCCTCACTTACATCATTACATCTCTCTGTCTTCCTCCTCCCTCCATCATTACATCATTAAATCTCTCTGTCTTCCTCCTCCCTCCATCATTACATCATTACATCTCTCTGTCTTCCTACTCCTCCATCATTACAAATCTCTTCTGTCTTCCTCCTCCCTCCATCATTACATCTCTCTGTCTTCCTCCTCCCTCCATCATGACATCTCTCTGTATTCCTACTCCCTCCATCATTACATCATTACATCTCTCTGTCTTCCTTCTCCCTCCACCATTACATCATTACATCGCTATGTCTTCCTCCTCCCTCCATCATGACATATTACATCGCTCTGTCTTCCTCCTCCCTCCATCATTAGATTACATCTCTCTCTCTCTGTCGTCCTCCTCCCTCCATCCTTACATCATTACTCTCTCTGTCTTCCTCCCTTCCTCCATCTTACATCATTACATCTCTCTGTCTTCCTACTCCCTCCATCATGACATCTCGTTCTTCCTCCTCCCTCCATCATGACATCTCTCTGTCTTCCTCCTCCTCCATCATGACATCTCTCTGCTCTTCCTACTCCCTCCCTCCATCATTACAATAATTACATCTCTCTGTCTTCCTTCTCCCTCCACCATTACATCATTACATCGCTATGTCTTCCTCCTCCCTCCATCATTACATCATTACATCATTACATCATTA
Organism: Oncorhynchus kisutch; assembly: GCF_002021735.2. Taxonomy (NCBI): domain Eukaryota; kingdom Metazoa; phylum Chordata; class Actinopteri; order Salmoniformes; family Salmonidae; genus Oncorhynchus; species Oncorhynchus kisutch. Next base: position 11,232,665 of record NC_034174.2, on the reverse strand, counting down.
CATCTCTCTGTCTTCCTCCTCCCTCCATCATTACATCATTACATCATTACATCATTACATCTCTCTGTCTTCCTCCTCCCTCCATCATTACATCTCTCTGTCTTCCTCCTCCCTCCATCATTACATCATTACATCTCTCTGTCTTCCTCCTCCCTCCATCATTACATCTCTCTGTCTTCCTCCTCCCTCCATCATTACATCTCTCTGTCTTCCTCCTCCCTCCATCATTACATCATTACATCTCTCTGTCTTCCTCCTCCCTCCATCATTACATCTCTCTGTCTTCCTCCTCCCTCCATCATTACATCCCTCTGTCTTCCTCCTCCCTCCATCATTACATCATTACATCTCTCTGTCTTCCTCCTCCCTCCGTCATTACATCTCTCTGTCTTCCTCCTCCCTCCATCATTACATCTCTCTGTCTTCCTCCTCCCTCCCTCCATCATTACATCTCTCTGTCTTCCTCCTCCCTCCATCATTACATCATTACATCATTACATCATTACATCTCTCTGTCTTCCTCCTCCCTCCATCATTACATCATTACATCATTACATCATTACATCTCTCTGTCTTCCTCCTCCCTCCATCATTACATCTCTCTGTCTTCCTCCTCCCTCCATCATTACATCATTACATCTCTCTGTCTTCCTCCTCCCTCCATCATTACATCTCTCTGTCTTCCTCCTCCCTCCATCATTACATCTCTCTGTCTTCCTCCTCCCTCCATCATTACATCTCTCTGTCTTCCTCCTCCCTCCATCATTACATCATTACATCATTACATCTCTCTGTCTTCCTCCTCCCCCCATCATTACATCTCTCTGTCTTCCTCCTCCCTCCATCATTACATCATTACATCTCTCTGTCTTCCTCCTCCCTCCATCATTACATCTCTCTGTCTTCCTCCTCCCTCCATCATTACATCATTACATCTCTCTGTCTTCCTCCTCCCTCCATCATTACATCATTACATCTCTCTGTCTTCCCTCCTCCTCCATCATTACATCTCTCTGTCTTCCTCCTCCCTCCATCATTACATCTCTCTGTCTTCCTCCATCATTACATCATGACATCTCTCTGTCTTCCTCCTCCCTCCATCATTACATCTCTCTGTCTTCCTCCATCATGACATCATTACATCTCTCTGTCTTCCTCCTCCCTCCATCATTACATCATTACATCTCTCTGTCTTCCTCCTCCCTCCATCATTACATCTCTCTGTCTTCCTCCATCATGACATCATTACATCTCTCTGTCTTCCTCCTCCCTCCATCATTACATCATTACATCTCTCTGTCTTCCTCCTCCCTCCATCATTACATCTCTCTGTCTTCCTCCATCATGACATCATTACATCTCTTTTTCCTCCTCCTCCCTCCATCATTACATCTCTCTGTCTTTCCTCCATCATGACATCATTACATCTCTCTGTCTTCCTCCTCCCTCCATCATTACATCATTACATCTCTCTGTCTTCCTCCTCCCTCCATCATTACATCATTACATCTCTCTGTCTTCCTCCTCCCTCCATCATTACATCATTACATCTCTCTGTCTTCCTCCTCCCTCCATCATTACATCATACATCTCTCTGTCTTCCTCCTCCCTCCATCATTACATCTCTCTGTCTTCCTCCTCCCTCCATCATTACATCATTACATCTCTCTGTCTTCCTCCTCCCTCCATCATTACATCATTACATCTCTCTGTCTTCCTCCTCCCTCCATCATTACATCTCTCTGTCTTCCTCCTCCCTCCATCATTACATCATTACATCTCTCTGTCTTCCTCCTCCCTCCATCATTACATCTCTCTGTCTTCCTCCTCCCTCCATCATTACATCATTACATCTCTCTGTCTTCCTCCTCCCTCCATCATTACATCATTACATCTCTCTGTCTTCCTCCTCCCTCCATCATTACATCTCTCTGTCTTCCTCCTCCCTCCATCATACATCATCATTACATCTCTCTGTCTTCCTCCTCCCTCCATCATTACATCATTACATCTCTCTGTCTTCCTCCTCCTCCATCATTACATCTCTCTGTCTTCCTCCTCCCTCCATCATTACATCATTACATCTCTCTGTCTTCCTTCTCCCTCCATCATTACATCATGACATCTCTCTGTCTTCCTCCTCCCTCCATCATTACATCATTACATCTCTCTGTCTTCCTCCTCCCTCCATCATTACATCATTACATCTCTCTGTCTTCCTCCTCCTCCATCATTACATCTCTCTGTCTTCCTCCTCCCTCCATCATTACATCATTACATCTCTCTGTCTTCCTCCTCCCTCCATCATTACATCATTACATCTCTCTGTCTTCCTCCTCCCTCCATCATTACATCTCTCTGTCTTCCTCCTCCCTCCATCATTACATCATTACATCTCTCTGTCTTCCTCCTCCCTCCATCATTACATCATTACATCTCTCTGTCTTCCTCCTCCCTCCATCATTACATCATTACATCTCTCTGTCTTCCTCCTCCCTCCATCATTACATCTCTCTGTCTTCCTCCTCCCTCCATCATTACATCATTACATCTCTCTGTCTTCCTCCTCCCTCCATCATTACATCATTACATCTCTCTGTCTTCCTCCTCCCTCCATCATTACATCTCTCTGTCTTCCTCCTCCCTCCATCATTACATCTCTCTGTCTTCCTCCTCCCTCCATCATTACATCTCTCTGTCTTCCTCTCCCTCCATCATTACATCATTACATCTCTCTGTCTTCCTCCTCCCTCCATCATTACATCTCTCTGTCTTCCTCCTCCCTCCATCATTACATCTCTCTGTCTTCCTCCTCCCTCCATCATTACATCATTACATCTCTCTGTCTTCCTCCTCCCTCCATCATTACATCTCTCTGTCTTCCTCCTCCCTCCATCATTACATCTCTCTGTCTTCCTCCTCCCTCCATCATTACATCTCTCTGTCTTCCTCCTCCCTCCATCATTACATCATTACATCTCTCTGTCTTCCTCCTCCCTCCATCATTACATCATTACATCTCTCTGTCTTCCTCCTCCCTCCATCATTACATCTCTCTGTCTTCCTCCTCCCTCCATCATGACATCATTACATCTCTCTGTCTTCCTCCTCCCTCCATCATTACATCATTACATCTCTCTGTCTTCCTCCTCCCTCCATCATTACATCTCTCTGTCTTCCTCCATCATGACATCATTACATCTCTCTGTCTTCCTCCTCCCTCCATCATTACATCATTACATCTCTCTGTCTTCCTCCTCCCTCCATCATTACATCTCTCTGTCTTCCTCCATCATGACATCATTACATCTCTCTTTCTTCCTCCTCCCTCCATCATTACATCTCTCTGTCTTTCTCCATCATGACATCATTACATCTCTCTGTCTTCCTCCTCCCTCCATCATTACATCATTACATCTCTCTGTCTTCCTCCTCCCTCCATCATTACATCATTACATCTCTCTGTCTTCCTCCTCCCTCCATCATTACATCATTACATCTCTCTGTCTTCCTCCTCCCTCCATCATTACATCATTACATCTCTCTGTCTTCCTCCTCCCTCCATCATTACATCTCTCTGTCTTCCTCCTCCCTCCATCATTACATCATTACATCTCTCTGTCTTCCTCCTCCCTCCATCATTACATCTCTCTGTCTTCCTCCTCCCTCCATCATTACATCTCTCTGTCTTCCTCCTCCCTCCATCATTACATCATTACATCTCTCTGTCTTCCTCCTCCCTCCATCATTACATCTCTCTGTCTTCCTCCTCCCTCCATCATTACATCTCTCTGTCTTCCTCCTCCCTCCATCATTACATCATTACATCTCTCTGTCTTCCTCCTCTCCCTCCATCATTACATCTCTCTGTCTCCTCCTCCTCCCTCCATCATTACATCTCTCTTTCTTCCTCCTCCCTCCATCATTACATCTCTCTGTCTTCCTCCATCATGACATCATTACATCTCTCTGTCTTCCTCCTCCCTCCATCATTACATCATTACATCTCTCTGTCTTCCTCCTCCCTCCATCATTACATCTCTCTGTCTTCCTCCATCATGACATCATTACATCTCTCTGTCTTCCTCCTCCCTCCATCATTACATCATTACATCTCTCTGTCTTCCTCCTCCCTCCATCATTACATCATTACATCTCTCTGTCTTCCTCCTCCCTCCATCATTACATCTCTCTGTCTTCCTCCTCCCTCCATCATTACATCTCTCTGTCTTCCTCCTCCCTCCATCATTACATCATTACATCTCTCTGTCTTCCTCCTCCCTCCATCATTACATCTCTCTGTCTTCCTCCTCCCTCCATCATTACATCTCTCTGTCTTCCTCCTCCCTCCATCATTACATCTCTCTGTCTTCCTCCATCATGACATCATTACATCTCTCTGTCTTCCTCCTCCCTCCATCATTACATCATTACATCTCTCTGTCTTCCTCCTCCCTCCATCATTACATCTCTCTGTCTTCCTCCATCATGACATCATTACATCTCTCTGTCTTCCTCCTCCCTCCATCATTACATCATTACATCTCTCTGTCTTCCTCCTCCCTCCATCATTACATCATTACATCTCTCTGTCTTCCTCCTCCCTCCATCATTACATTACATCTCTCTGTCTTCCTCCTCCCTCCATCATTACATCTCTCTGTCTTCCTCCTCCCTCCATCATTACATCATTACATCTCTCTGTCTTCCTCCTCCCTCCATCATTACATCTCTCTGTCTTCCTCCTCCCTCCCCATCATTACATCTCTCTGTCTTCCTCCTCCTCCATCATTACATCATTACATCTCTCTGTCTTCCTCCTCCTCCCTCCATCATTACATCTCTCTGTCTTCCTCCTCCCTCCATCATTACATCTCTCTGTCTTCCTCCTCCCTCCATCATTACATCATTACATCTCTCTGTCTTCCTCCTCCCTCCCTCCATCATTACACATCTATCTCTCTGTCTTCCTCCTCCCTCCATCATTACATCTCTCTGTCTTCCTCCTCCCTCCATCATTACATCTCTCTGTCTTCCTTCCTCCCTCATTACATCATTACATCTCTCTGTCTTCCTCCTCCCTCCATCATTACATCATTACATCTCTCTGTCTTCTTCCTCCTCCCTCCATCATTACATCTCTCTGTCTCCTCCATCATGACATCATTACATCTCTCTGTCTTCCTCCTCCCTCCATCATTACATCATTACATCTCTCTGTCTTCCTCCTCCCTCCATCATTACATCTCTCTGTCTTCCTCCATCATGACATCATTACATCTCTCTGTCTTCCTCCTCCCTCCATCATTACATCATTACATCTCTCTGTCTTCCTCCTCCTCCATCATTACATCTCTCTGTCTTCCTCCATCATGACATCATTACATCTCTCTGTCTTCCTCCTCCCTCCATCATTACATCATTACATCTCTCTGTCTTCCTCCTCCCTCCATCATTACATCATTACATCTCTCTGTCTTCCTCCTCCCTCCATCATTACATCTCTCTGTCTTCCTCCTCCTCCATCATTACATCATTACATCTCTCTGTCTTCCTCCCTCTCCATCATTACATCATTACATCTCTCTGTCTTCCTCCTCCCTCCATCATTACATCTCTCTGTCTTCCTCCTCCCTCCATCATTACATCATTACATCTCTCTGTCTTCCTCCTCCCTCCATCATTACATCATTACATCTCTCTGTCTTCCTCCTCCCTCCATCATTACATCATTACATCTCTCTGTCTTCCTCCTCCCTCCATCATTACATCTCTCTGTCTTCCTCCTCCCTCCATCATTACATCATTACATCTCTCTGTCTTCCTCCTCCTCCATCATTACATCATTACATCTCTCTGTCTTCCTCCTCCCTCCATCATTACATCTCTCTGTCTTCCTCCTCCCTCCATCATTACATCATTACATCTCTCTGTCTTCCTCCTCCCTCCATCATTACATCTCTCTGTCTTCCTCCTCCCTCCATCATTACATCATTACATCTCTCTTCCTTCCTCCTCCCTCCATCATTACATCATTACATCTCTCTGTCTTCCTCCTCCCTCCATCATTACATCCCTCTGTCTTCCTCCTCCCTCCATCATTACATCTCTCTGTCTTCCTCCTCCCTCCATCATTACATCCTCTGTCTTCCTCCTCCCTCCATCATTACATCATTACATCTCTCTGTCTTCCTCCTCCCTCCATCATTACATCTCTCTGTCTTCCTCCTCCCTCCATCATTACATCTCTCTGTCTTCCTCCTCCCTCCATCATTACATCATTACATCTCTCTGTCTTCCTCCTCCCTCCATCATTACATCTCTCCTGTCTTCCTCCTCCCTCCATCATTACATCCCTCTGTCTTCCTCCTCCCTCCATCATTACATCATTACATCTCTCTGTCTTCCTCCTCCCTCCATCATTACATCTCTCTGTCTTCCTCCTCCCTCCATCATTACATCTCTCTTCTTCTTCTCCTCCCTCCATCATTACATCTCTCTGTCTCCTCCATCATGACATCATTACATCTCTCTGTCTTCCTCCTCCCTCCATCATTACATCATTACATCTCTCTGTCTTCCTCCTCCCTCCATCATTACATCTCTCTGTCTTCCTCCTCATGACATCATTACATCTCTCTGTCTTCCTCCTCCCTCCATCATTACATCATTACACTCTCTCTGTCTTCCTCCTCCCTCCATCATTACATCTCTCTGTCTTCCTCCATCATGACATCATTACATCTCTCTGTCTTCCTCCTCCCTCCATCATTACATCATTACATCTCTCTTTCTTCCTCCTCCCTCCATCATTACATCTCTCTGTCTTTCTCCATCATGACATCATTACATCTCTCTGTCTTCCTCCTCCCTCCATCATTACATCATTACATCTCTCTGTCTTCCTCCTCCCTCCATCATTACATCATTACATCTCTCTGTCTTCCTCCTCCCTCCATCATTACATCATTACATCTCTCTGTCTTCCTCCTCCCTCCATCATTACATCTCTCTGTCTTCCTCCTCCCTCCATCATTACATCATTACATCTCTCTGTCTTCCTCCTCCCTCCATCATTACATCATTACATCTCTCTGTCTTCCTCCTCCCTCCATCATTACATCTCTCTGTCTTCCTCCTCCCTCCATCAATACATCATTACATCTCTCTGTCTTCCTCCTCCCTCCATCATTACATCATTACATCTCTCTGTCTTCCTCCTCCCTCCATCATTACATCTCTCTGTCTTCCTCCTCCCTCCATCATTACATCATTACATCTCTCTGTCTTCCTCCTCCCTCCATCATTACATCATTACATCTCTCTGTCTTCCTCCTCCCTCCATCATTACATCTCTCTGTCTTCCTCCTCCTCCATCATTACATCATTACATCTCTCTGTCTTCCTCCTCCCTCCATCATTACATCATTACATCTCTCTGTCTTCCTCCTCCCTCCATCATTACATCATTACATCTCTCTGTCTTCCTCCTCCCTCCATCATTACATCTCTCTGTCTTCCTCCTCCCTCCATCATTACATCATTACATCTCTCTGTCTTCCTCCTCCCTCCATCATTACATCTCTCTGTCTTCCTCCTCCCTCCATCATTACATCTCTCTGTCTTCCTCCTCCCTCCATCATTACATCATTACATCTCTCTGTCTTCCTCCTCCCTCCATCATTACATCTCTCTGTCTTCCTCCTCCCTCCATCATTACATCTCTCTGTCTTCCTCCTCCCTCCATCATTACATCTCTCTGTCTTCCTCCTCCCTCCATCATTACATCATTACATCTCTCTGTCTTCCTCCTCCCTCCATCATTACATCTCTCTGTCTTCCTCCTCCCTCCATCATTACATCTCTCTGTCTTCCTCCTCCCTCCATCATTACATCTCTCTGTCTTCCTCCTCCCTCCATCATTACATCATTACATCTCTCTGTCTTCCTCCTCCCTCCATCATTACATCTCTCTGTCTTCCTCCATCATGACATCATTACATCTCTCTGTCTTCCTCCTCCCTCCATCATTACATCATTACATCTCTCTGTCTTCCTCCTCCCTCCATCATTACATCTCTCTGTCTTCCTCCATCATGACATCATTACATCTCTCTGTCTTCCTCCTCCCTCCATCATTACATCATTACATCTCTCTGTCTTCCTCCTCCCTCCATCATTACATCTCTCTGTCTTCCTCCATCATGACATCATTACATCTCTCTGTCTTCCTCCTCCCTCCATCATTACATCTCTCTCTGTCTTCCTCCATCATGACATCATTACATCTCTCTGTCTTCCTCCTCCCTCCATCATTACATCATTACATCTCTCTGTCTTCCTCCTCCCTCCATCATTACATCATTACATCTCTCTGTCTTCCTCCTCCCTCCATCATTACATCATTACATCTCTCTGTCTTCCTCCTCCCTCCATCATTACATCTCTCTGTCTTCCTCCTCCCTCCATCATTACATCATTACATCTCTCTGTCTTCCTCCTCCCTCCATCATTACATCATTACATCTCTCTGTCTTCCTCCTCCCTCCATCATTACATCATTACATCTCTCTGTCTTCCTCCTCCCTCCATCATTACATTACATCTCTCTGTCTTCTCCTCCCTCCATCATTACATCATTACATCTCTCTGTCTTCCTCCTCCCTCCATCATTACATCATTACATCTCTCTGTCTTCCTCCTCCCTCCATCATTACATCTCTCTGTCTTCCTCCTCCCTCCATCATTACATCATTACATCTCTCTGTCTTCCTCCTCCCTCCATCATTACATCATTACATCTCTCTGTCTTCCTCCTCCCTCCATCATTACATCATTACATCTCTCTGTCTTCCTCCTCCCTCCATCATTACATCTCTCTGTCTTCCTCCTCCCTCCATCATTACATCATTACATCTCTCTGTCTTCCTCCTCCCTCCATCATTACATCATTACATCTCTCTGTCTTCCTCCTCTCCTCCATCATTACATCTCTCTGTCTTCCTCCTCCCTCCATCATTACATCATTACATCTCTCTGTCTTCCTCCTCCCTCCATCATTACATCTCTCTGTCTTCCTCCTCCCTCCATCATTACATCTCTCTGTCTTCCTCCTCCCTCCATCATTACATCCCTCTGTCTTCCTCCTCCTCCATCATTACATCATTACATCTCTCTGTCTTCCTCCTCCCTCCATCATTACATCTCTCTGTCTTCCTCCATCATGACATCATTACATCTCTCTGTCTTCCTCCTCCCTCCATCATTACATCATTACATCTCTCTGTCTTCCTCCTCCCTCCATCATTACATCTCTCTGTCTTCCTCCATCATGACATCATTACATCTCTCTGTCTTCCTCCTCCCTCCATCATTACATCATTACATCTCTCTGTCTTCCTCCTCCCTCCATCATTACATCTCTCTGTCTTTCTCCATCATGACATCATTACATCTCTCTGTCTTCCTCCTCCCTCCATCATTACATCATTACATCTCTCTGTCTTCCTCCTCCCTCCATCATTACATCATTACATCTCTCTGTCTTCCTCCTCCCTCCATCATTACATCATTACATCTCTCTGTCTTCCTCCCCCTCCATCATTACATCTCTCTGTCTTCCTCCTCCCTCCATCATTACATCATTACATCTCTCTGTCTTCCTCCTCCCTCCATCATTACATCATTACATCTCTCTGTCTTCCTCCTCCCTCCATCATTACATCTCTCTGTCTTCCTCCTCCCTCCATCATTACATCATTACATCTCTCTGTCTTCCTCCTCCCTCCATCATTACATCATTACATCTCTCTGTCTTCCTCCTCCCCCTCCATCATTACATCTCTCTGTCTTCCTCCTCCTCCATCATTACATCATTACATCTCTCTGTCTTCCTCCTCCCTCCATCATTACATCTCTCTGTCTTCCTCCTCCCTCCATCATTACATCATTACATCTCTCTGTCTTCCTCCTCCCTCCATCATTACATCATTACATCTCTCTGTCTTCCTCCCTCCCTCCATCATTACATCTCTCTGTCTTCCTCCTCCCTCCATCATTACATCATTACATCTCTCTGTCTTCCTCCTCCCTCCATCATTACATCATTACATCTCTCTGTCTTCCTCCTCCTCCATTACATCATTACATCTCTCTGTCTTCCTCCTCCCTCCATCATTACATCTCTCTGTCTTCCTCCTCCCTCCATCATTACATCATTACATCTCTCTGTCTTCCTCCTCCAAGAGACAGCTCCATCATTACATCTCTCTGTCTTCCTCCTCCCTCCATCATTACATCTCTCTGTCTTCCTCCTCCCTCCATCATTACATCTCTCTGTCTTCCTCCTCCCTCCATCATTACATCATTACATCTCTCTGTCTTCCTCCTCCCTCCATCATTACATCTCTCTGTCTTCCTCCTCCCTCCATCATTACATCTCTCTGTCTTCCTCCTCCCTCCATCATTACATCTCTCTGTCTTCCTCCTCCCTCCATCATTACATCATTACATCTCTCTGTCTTCCTCCTCCCTCCATCATTACATCTCTCTGTCTTCCTCCTCCCTCCATCATTACATCTCTCTGTCTTCCTCCTCCCTCCATCATTACATCTCTCTGTCTTCCTCCTCCCTCCATCATTACATCATTACATCTCTCTGTCTTCCTCCTCCCTCCATCATTACATCTCTCTGTCTTCCTCCTCCCTCCATCATTACATCTCTCTGTCTTCCTCCTCCCTCCATCATTACATCATTACATCTCTCTGTCTTCCTCCTCCCTCCATCATTACATCTCTCTGTCTTCCTCCTCCCTCCATCATTACATCTCTCTGTCTTCCTCCTCCCTCCATCATTACATCTCTCTGTCTTCCTCCTCCCTCCATCATTACATCATTACATCTCTCTGTCTTCATCCTCCCTCCATCCTTACATCCTCTGTCTTCCTACTCCCTCCATCATTACATCATTACATCTCTCTGTCTTCCTCCTCCCTCCATCATTACATCTCTCTGTCTTCCTCCATCATGACATCATTACATCTCTCTGTCTTCCTCCTCCCTCCATCATTACATCATTACATCTCTCTGTCTTCCTCCTCCCTCCATCATTACATCTCTCTGTCTTCCTCCATCATGACATCATTACATCTCTCTGTCTTCCTCCTCCCTCCATCATTACATCATTACATCTCTCTGTCTTCCTCCTCCCTCCATCATTACATCTCTCTGTCTTCCTCCATCATGACATCATTACATCTCTCTGTCTTCCTCCTCCCTCCATCATTACATCTCTCTGTCTTTCTCCATCATGACATCATTACATCTCTCTGTCTTCCTCCTCCCTCCATCATTACATCATTACATCTCTCTGTCTTCCTCCTCCCTCCATCATTACATCATTACATCTCTCTGTCTTCCTCCTCCCACCAATCATTACATCCCTCTGTCTTCCTCCTCCCTCCATCATTACATCATTACATCTCTCTGTCTTCCTCCTCCCTCCATCATTACATCTCTCTGTCTTCCTCCTCCCTCCATCATTACATCATTACATCTCTCTGTCTTCCTCCTCCCTCCATCATTACATCATTACATCTCTCTGTCTTCCTCCTCCCTCCATCATTACATCTCTCTGTCTTCCTCCTCCCTCCATCATTACATCTCTCTGTCTTCCTCCTCCCTCCATCATTACATCATTACATCTCTCTGTCTTCCTCCTCCCTCCATCATTACATCATTACATCTCTCTGTCTTCCTCCTCCCTCCATCATTACATCATTACATCTCTCTGTCTTCCTCCTCCCTCCATCATTACATCTCTCTGTCTTCCTCCTCCTCCATCATTACATTTTACATCTCTCTGTCTTCCTCCTCCCTCCATCATTACATCATTACATCTCTCTGTCTTCCTCCTCCCTCCATCATTACATCATTACATCTCTCTGTCTTCCTCCATCATGACATCATTACATCTCTCTGTCTTCCTCCTCCCTCCATCATTACATCATTACATCTCTCTGTCTTCCTCCATCATGACATCATTACATCTCTCTGTCTTCCTCCTCCCTCCATCATTACATCATTACATCTCTCTGTCTTCCTCCTCCCTCCATCATTACATCTCTCTTTCTTCCTCCTCCCTCCATCATTACATCTCTCTGTCTTCCTCCTCCTCCATCATTACATCATTACATCTCTCTGTCTTCCTCCTCCCTCCATCATTACATCCCTCTGTCTTCCTACTCCCTCCAACGTTACATCATTACATCTCTCTGTCTTCCTCCTCCCTCCATCATTACATCTCTCTGTCTTCCTCCATCATGACATCATTACATCTCTCTGTCTTCCTCCTCCCTCCATCATGACATCATTACATCTCTCTGTCTTCCTCCTCCCTCCATCATTACATCATTACATCTCTCTGTCTCCTCCTCCCTTCCATCATTACATCTCTCTGTCTTCCTCCTCCCTCCATCATTACATCCCTCTGTCTTCCTCCTCCCTCCATCATTATATCATTACATCTCTCTGTCTTCCTCCTCCCTCCATCATTACATCTCTCTGTCTTCCTCCTCCCTCCATCATTACATCTCTCTTCTTCCTCCTCCCTCCATCATTACATCTCTCTGTCTTCCTCCTCCCTCCATCATTACATCATTACATCTCTCTGTCTTCATCCTCCCTCCATCCTTACATCCCTCTGTCTTCCTACTCCCTCCATCATGACATCATTACATCTCTCTGACTTCCTCCTCCCTCCATCATTACATCATTACATCTCTCTGTCTTCCTCCTCCCTCCATCATTACATCTCTCTGTCTTCCTCCATCATGACATCATTACATCTCTCTGTCTTCCTCCTCCCTCCATCATTACATCATTACATCTCTCTGTCTTCCTCCTCCCTCCATCATTACATCATTACATCTCTCTGTCTTCCTCCATCATGACATCATTACATCTCTCTGTCTTCCTCCTCCCTCCATCATTACATCATTACATCTCTCTGTCTTCCTCCATCATGACATCATTACATCTCTCTGTCTTCCTCCTCCCTCCATCATTACATCATTACATCTCTCTGTCTTCCTCCTCCCTCCATCATTACATCTCTCTTTCTTCCTCCTCCCTCCATCATTACATCTCTCTGTCTTCCTCCTCCTCCATCATTACATCATTACATCTCTCTGTCTTCATCCTCCCTCCATCCTTACATCCCTCTGTCTTCCTACTCCCTCCAACGTTACATCATTACATCTCTCTGTCTTCCTCCTCCCTCCATCATTACATCTCTCTGTCTTCCTCCATCATGACATCATTACATCTCTCTGTCTTCCTCCTCCCTCCATCATGACATCATTACATCTCTCTGTCTTCCTCCTCCCTCCATCATTACATCATTACATCTCTCTGTCTTCCTCCTCCCTCCATCATTACATCTCTCTGTCTTCCTCCTCCCTCCATCATTACATCCCTCTGTCTTCCTCCTCCCTCCATCATTATATCATTACATCTCTCTGTCTTCCTCCTCCCTCCATCATTACATCTCTCTGTCTTCCTCCTCCCTCCATCATTACATCTCTCTTTCTTCCTCCTCCCTCCATCATTACATCTCTCTGTCTTCCTCCTCCCTCCATCATTACATCATTACATCTCTCTGTCTTCATCCTCCCTCCATCCTTACATCCCTCTGTCTTCCTACTCCCTCCAACGTTACATCATTACATCTCTCTGTCTTCCTCCTCCCTCCATCATTACATCTCTCTGTCTTCCTCCATCATGACATCATTACATCTCTCTGTCTTCCTCCTCCCTCCATCATTACATCATTACATCTCTCTGTCTTCCTCCTCCCTCCATCATTACATCTCTCTGTCTTCCTCCATCATGACATCATTACATCTCTCTGTCTTCCTCCTCCCTCCATCATTACATCATTACATCTCTCTGTCTTCCTCCTCCCTCCATCATTACATCTCTCTGTCTTCCTCCATCATGACATCATTACATCTCTCTGTCTTCCTCCTCCCTCCATCATTACATCATTACATCTCTCTGTCTTCCTCCTCCCTCCATCATTACATCATTACATCTCTCTGTCTTCCTCCTCCCTCCATCATTACATCTCTCTGTCTTCCTCCTCCCTCCATCATTACATCATTACATCTCTCTGTCTTCCTCCTCCCTCCATCATTACATCATTACATCTCTCTGTCTTCCTCCTCCCTCCATCATTACATCTCTCTGTCTTCCTCCTCCCTCCATCATTACATCATTACATCTCTCTGTCTTCCTCCTCCCTCCATCATTACATCATTACATCTCTCTGTCTTCCTCCTCCCTCCATCATTACATCTCTCTGTCTTCCTCCTCCCTCCATCATTACATCATTACATCTCTCTGTCTTCCTCCTCCCTCCATCATTACATCTCTCTGTCTTCCTCCTCCCTCCATCATTACATCATTACATCTCTCTGTCTTCCTCCTCCCTCCATCATTACATCATTACATCTCTCTGTCTTCCTCCTCCCTCCATCATTACATCATTACATCTCTCTGTCTTCCTCCTCCCTCCATCATTACATCATTACATCTCTCTGTCTTCCTCCTCCCTCCATCATTACATCTCTCTGTCTTCCTCCTCCCTCCATCATTACATCATTACATCTCTCTGTCTTCCTCCTCCCTCCATCATTACATCATTACATCTCTCTGTCTTCCTCCTCCCTCCATCATTACATCTCTCTGTCTTCCTCCATCATGACATCATTACATCTCTCTGTCTTCCTCCTCCCTCCATCATTACATCATTACATCTCTCTGTCTTCCTCCTCCCTCCATCATTACATCTCTCTGTCTTCCTCCATCATGACATCATTACATCTCTCTGTCTTCCTCCTCCCTCCATCATTACATCATTACATCTCTCTGTCTTCCTCCTCCCTCCATCATTACATCTCTCTGTCTTCCTCCATCATGACATCATTACATCTCTCTGTCTTCCTCCTCCCTCCATCATTACATCTCTCTGTCTTTCTCCATCATGACATCATTACATCTCTCTGTCTTCCTCCTCCCTCCATCATTACATCATTACATCTCTCTGTCTTCCTCCTCCCTCCATCATTACATCATTACATCTCTCTGTCTTCCTCCTCCCTCCATCATTACATCTCTCTGTCTTCCTCCTCCCTCCATCATTACATCATTACATCTCTCTGTCTTCCTCCTCCCTCCATCATTACATCTCTCTGTCTTCCTCCTCCCTCCATCATTACATCATTACATCTCTCTGTCTTCCTCCTCCCTCCATCATTACATCATTACATCTCTCTGTCTTCCTCCTCCCTCCATCATTACATCTCTCTGTCTTCCTCCTCCCTCCATCATTACATCTCTCTGTCTTCCTCCTCCCTCCATCATTACATCATTACATCTCTCTGTCTTCCTCCTCCCTCCATCATTACATCATTACATCTCTCTGTCTTCCTCCTCCCTCCATCATTACATCATTACATCTCTCTGTCTTCCTCCTCCCTCCATCATTACATCTCTCTGTCTTCCTCCTCCCTCCATCATTACATTTTACATCTCTCTGTCTTCCTCCTCCCTCCATCATTACATCATTACATCTCTCTGTCTTCCTCCTCCCTCCATCATTACATCATTACATCTCTCTGTCTTCCTCCATCATGACATCATTACATCTCTCTGTCTTCCTCCTCCCTCCATCATTACATCATTACATCTCTCTGTCTTCCTCCATCATGACATCATTACATCTCTCTGTCTTCCTCCTCCCTCCATCATTACATCATTACATCTCTCTGTCTTCCTCCTCCCTCCATCATTACATCTCTCTTCTTCCTCCTCCCTCCATCATTACATCTCTCTGTCTTCCTCCTCCTCCATCATTACATCATTACATCTCTCTGTCTTCCTCCTCCCTCCATCATTACATCCTCTGTCTTCCTACTCCCTCCAACGTTACATCATTACATCTCTCTGTCTTCCTCCTCCCTCCATCATTACATCTCTCTGTCTTCCTCCTCCTCCATCATTACATCTCTCTGTCTTCCATCATGACATCATTACATCTCTCTGTCTTCCTCCTCCCTCCATCATTACATCATTACATCTCTCTGTCTTCCTCCTCCCTCCATCATTACATCATTACATCTCTCTGTCTTCCTCCTCCCTCCATCATTACATCTCTCTGTCTTCCTCCTCCCTCCATCATTACATCTCTCTGTCTTCCTCCTCCCTCCATCATTACATCATTACATCTCTCTGTCTTCCTCCTCCCTCCATCATTACATCTCTCTGTCTTCCTCCTCCCTCCATCATTACATCTCTCTTTTTCCTCCTCCCTCCATCATTACATCTCTCTGTCTTCCTCCTCCCTCCATCATTACATCATTACATCTCTCTGTCTTCCTCCTCCCTCCATCATTACATCTCTCTGTCTTCCTCCTCCCTCCATCATGACATCATTACATCTCTCTGTCTTCCTCCTCCCTCCATCATTACATCATTACATCTCTCTGTCTTCCTCCTCCCTCCATCATTACATCTCTCTGTCTTCCTCCATCATGACATCATTACATCTCTCTGTCTTCCTCCTCCCTCCATCATTACATCATTACATCTCTCTGTCTTCCTCCTCCCTCCATCATTACATCATTACATCTCTCTGTCTTCCTCCATCATGACATCATTACATCTCTCTGTCTTCCTCCTCCCTCCATCATTACATCATTACATCTCTCTGTCTTCCTCCATCATGACATCATTACATCTCTCTGTCTTCCTCCTCCCTCCATCATTACATCATTACATCTCTCTGTCTTCCTCCTCCCTCCATCATTACATCTCTCTTTCTTCCTCCTCCCTCCATCATTACATCTCTCTGTCTTCCTCCTCCTCCATCATTACATCATTACATCTCTCTGTCTTCATCCTCCCTCCATCCTTACATCCCTCTGTCTTCCTACTCCCTCCAACGTTACATCATTACATCTCTCTGTCTTCCTCCTCCCTCCATCATTACATCTCTCTGTCTTCCTCCATCATGACATCATTACATCTCTCTGTCTTCCTCCTCCCTCCATCATGACATCATTACATCTCTCTGTCTTCCTCCTCCCTCCATCATTACATCATTACATCTCTCTGTCTTCCTCCTCCCTCCATCATTACATCTCTCTGTCTTCCTCCTCCCTCCATCATTACATCCCTCTGTCTTCCTCCTCCCTCCATCATTATATCATTACATCTCTCTGTCTTCCTCCTCCCTCCATCATTACATCTCTCTGTCTTCCTCCTCCCTCCATCATTACATCTCTCTTTCTTCCTCCTCCCTCCATCATTACATCTCTCTGTCTTCCTCCTCCCTCCATCATTACATCATTACATCTCTCTGTCTTCATCCTCCCTCCATCCTTACATCCCTCTGTCTTCCTACTCCCTCCAACGTTACATCATTACATCTCTCTGTCTTCCTCCTCCCTCCATCATTACATCTCTCTGTCTTCCTCCATCATGACATCATTACATCTCTCTGTCTTCCTCCTCCCTCCATCATTACATCATTACATCTCTCTGTCTTCCTCCTCCCTCCATCATTACATCTCTCTGTCTTCCTCCATCATGACATCATTACATCTCTCTGTCTTCCTCCTCCCTCCATCATTACATCATTACATCTCTCTGTCTTCCTCCTCCCTCCATCATTACATCTCTCTGTCTTCCTCCATCATGACATCATTACATCTCTCTGTCTTCCTCCTCCCTCCATCATTACATCATTACATCTCTCTGTCTTCCTCCTCCCTCCATCATTACATCATTACATCTCTCTGTCTTCCTCCTCCCTCCATCATTACATCTCTCTGTCTTCCTCCTCCCTCCATCATTACATCATTACATCTATCTGTCTTCCTCCTCCCTCCATCATTACATCATTACATCTCTCTGTCTTCCTCCTCCCTCCATCATTACATCTCTCTGTCTTCCTCCTCCCTCCATCATTACATCATTACATCTCTCTGTCTTCCTCCTCCCTCCATCATTACATCATTACATCTCTCTGTCTTCCTCCTCCCTCCATCATTACATCTCTCTGTCTTCCTCCTCCCTCCATCATTACATCATTACATCTCTCTGTCTTCCTCCTCCCTCCATCATTACATCTCTCTGTCTTCCTCCTCCCTCCATCATTACATCATTACATCTCTCTGTCTTCCTCCTCCCTCCATCATTACATCATTACATCTCTCTGTCTTCCTCCTCCCTCCATCATTACATCATTACATCTCTCTGTCTTCCTCCTCCCTCCATCATTACATCATTACATCTCTCTGTCTTCCTCCTCCCTCCATCATTACATCTCTCTGTCTTCCTCCTCCCTCCATCATTACATCATTACATCTCTCTGTCTTCCTCCTCCCTCCATCATTACATCATTACATCTCTCTGTCTTCCTCCTCCCTCCATCATTACATCATTACATCTCTCTGTCTTCCTCCTCCCTCCATCATTACATCTCTCTGTCTTCCTCCTCCCTCCATCATTACATCATTACATCTCTCTGTCTTCCTCCTCCCTCCATCATTACATCTCTCTGTCTTCCTCCTCCCTCCATCATTACATCATTACATCTCTCTGTCTTCCTCCTCCCTCCATCATTACATCCCTCTGTCTTCCTCCTCCCTCCATCATTACATCTCTCTGTCTTCCTCCTCCCTCCATCATTACATCTCTCTGTCTTCCTCCTCCCTCCATCATTACATCATTACATCTCTCTGTCTTCCTCCTCCCTCCATCATTACATCTCTCTGTCTTCCTCCTCCCTCCATCATTACATCTCTCTGTCTTCCTCCTCCCTCCATCATTACATCTCTCTGTCTTCCTCCTCCCTCCATCATTACATCATTACATCTCTCTGTCTTCCTCCTCCCTCCATCATTACATCTCTCTGTCTTCCTCCTCCCTCCATCATTACATCTCTCTGTCTTCCTCCTCCCTCCATCATTACATCTCTCTGTCTTCCTCCTCCCTCCATCATTACATCATTACATCTCTCTGTCTTCCTCCTCCCTCCATCATTACATCTCTCTGTCTTCCTCCTCCCTCCATCATTACATCATTACATCTCTCTGTCTTCCTCCTCCCTCCATCATTACATCTCTCTGTCTTCCTCCTCCCTCCATCATTACATCTCTCTGTCTTCCTCCTCCCTCCATCATTACATCTCTCTGTCTTCCTCCTCCCTCCATCATTACATCATTACATCTCTCTGTCTTCATCCTCCCTCCATCCTTACATCCCTCTGTCTTCCTACTCCCTCCAACATTACATCATTACATCTCTCTGTCTTCCTCCTCCCTCCATCATTACATCTCTCTGTCTTCCTCCATCATGACATCATTACATCTCTCTGTCTTCCTCCTCCCTCCATCATTACATCATTACATCTCTCTGTCTTCCTCCTCCCTCCATCATTACATCTCTCTGTCTTCCTCCATCATGACATCATTACATCTCTCTGTCTTCCTCCTCCCTCCATCATTACATCATTACATCTCTCTGTCTTCCTCCTCCCTCCATCATTACATCTCTCTGTCTTCCTCCATCATGACATCATTACATCTCTCTGTCTTCCTCCTCCCTCCATCATTACATCTCTCTGTCTTTCTCCATCATGACATCATTACATCTCTCTGTCTTCCTCCTCCCTCCATCATTACATCATTACATCTCTCTGTCTTCCTCCTCCCTCCATCATTACATCATTACATCTCTCTGTCTTCCTCCTCCCACCAATCATTACATCCCTCTGTCTTCCTCCTCCCTCCATCATTACATCTCTCTGTCTTCCTCCTCCCTCCATCATTACATCCCTCTGTCTTCCTCCTCCCTCCATCATTACATCATTACATCTCTCTGTCTTCCTCCTCCCTCCATCATTACATCTCTCTGTCTTCCTCCTCCCTCCATCATTACATCATTACATCTCTCTGTCTTCCTCCTCCCTCCATCATTACATCATTACATCTCTCTGTCTTCCTCCTCCCTCCATCATTACATCTCTCTGTCTTCCTCCTCCCTCCATCATTACATCTCTCTGTCTTCCTCCTCCCTCCATCATTACATCATTACATCTCTCTGTCTTCCTCCTCCCTCCATCATTACATCATTACATCTCTCTGTCTTCCTCCTCCCTCCATCATGACATCATTACATCTCTTTGTCTTCCTCCTCCCTCCATCATTACATCTCTCTGTCTTCCTCCTCCCTCCATCATTACATCATTACATCTCTCTGTCTTCCTCCTCCCTCCATCATTACATCATTACATCTCTCTGTCTTCCTCCATCATGACATCATTACATCTCTCTGTCTTCCTCCTCCCTCCATCATTACATCATTACATCTCTCTGTCTTCCTCCATCATGACATCATTACATCTCTCTGTCTTCCTCCTCCCTCCATCATTACATCATTACATCTCTCTGTCTTCCTCCTCCCTCCATCATTACATCTCTCTTTCTTCCTCCTCCCTCCATCATTACATCTCTCTGTCTTCCTCCTCCTCCATCATTACATCATTACATCTCTCTGTCTTCATCCTCCCTCCATCCTTACATCCCTCTGTCTTCCTACTCCCTCCAACGTTACATCATTACATCTCTCTGTCTTCCTCCTCCCTCCATCATTACATCTCTCTGTCTTCCTCCATCATGACATCATTACATCTCTCTGTCTTCCTCCTCCCTCCATCATGACATCATTACATCTCTCTGTCTTCCTCCTCCCTCCATCATTACATCATTACATCTCTCTGTCTTCCTCCTCCCTCCATCATTACATCTCTCTGTCTTCCTCCTCCCTCCATCATTACATCCCTCTGTCTTCCTCCTCCCTCCATCATTATATCATTACATCTCTCTGTCTTCCTCCTCCCTCCATCATTACATCTCTCTGTCTTCCTCCTCCCTCCATCATTACATCTCTCTTTCTTCCTCCTCCCTCCATCATTACATCTCTCTGTCTTCCTCCTCCCTCCATCATTACATCATTACATCTCTCTGTCTTCATCCTCCCTCCATCCTTACATCCCTCTGTCTTCCTACTCCCTCCAACGTTACATCATTACATCTCTCTGTCTTCCTCCTCCCTCCATCATTACATCTCTCTGTCTTCCTCCATCATGACATCATTACATCTCTCTGTCTTCCTCCTCCCTCCATCATTACATCATTACATCTCTCTGTCTTCCTCCTCCCTCCATCATTACATCATTACATCTCTCTGTCTTCCTCCTCCCTCCATCATTACATCATTACATCTCTCTGTCTTCCTCCTCCCTCCATCATTACATCATTACATCTCTCTGTCTTCCTCCTCCCTCCATCATTACATCTCTCTGTCTTCCTCCTCCCTCCATCATTACATCATTACATCTCTCTGTCTTCCTCCTCCCTCCATCATTACATCTCTCTGTCTTCCTCCTCCCTCCATCATTACATCATTACATCTCTCTGTCTTCCTCCTCCCTCCATCATTACATCCCTCTGTCTTCCTCCTCCCTCCATCATTACATCTCTCTGTCTTCCTCCTCCCTCCATCATTACATCCCTCTGTCTTCCTCCTCCCTCCATCATTACATCATTACATCTCTCTGTCTTCCTCCTCCCTCCATCATTACATCTCTCTGTCTTCCTCCGCCTCCATCATTAACATCTCTCTGTCTTCCTCCTCCCTCCATCATTACATCTCTCTGTCTCCTCCTCCCTCCATCATTACTCATTACATCTCTCTGTCTTCCTCCTCCCTCCATCATTACATCTCTCTGTCTTCCTCCGCCCTCCATCATTACATCTCTCTGTCTTCCTCCTCCCTCCATCATTACATCTCTCTGTCTTCCTCCTCCCTCCATCATTACATCATTACATCTCTCTGTCTTCCTCCTCCCTCCATCATTACATCTCTCTGTCTTCCTCCTCCCTCCATCATTACATCATTACATCTCTCTGTCTTCCTCCTCCTCCATCATTACATCTCTCTGTCTTCCTCCTCCCTCCATCATTACATCTCTCTGTCTTCCTCCTCCCTCCATCATTACATCTCTCTGTCTTCCTCCTCCCTCCATCATTACATCATTACATCTCTCTGTCTTCATCCTCCCTCCATCCTTACATCCCTCTGTCTTCCTACTTCCCTCCAACATTACATCATTACATCTCTCTGTCTTCCTCCCTCCTCCATCATTACATCTCTCTGTCTTCCTCCATCATGACATCATTACATCTCTCTGTCTTCCTCCTCCCTCCATCATTACATCATTACATCTCTCTGTCTTCCTCCTCCCTCCATCATTACATCTCTCTGTCTTCCTCCATCATGACATCATTACATCTCTCTGTCTTCCTCCTCCCTCCATCATTACATCATTACATCTCTCTGTCTTCCTCCTCCCTCCATCATTACATCTCTCTGTCTTCCTCCATCATGACATCATTACATCTCTCTGTCTTCCTCCTCCCTCCATCATTACATCTCTCTGTCTTTCTCCATCATGACATCATTACATCTCTCTGTCTTCCTCCTCCCTCCATCATTACATCATTACATCTCTCTGTCTTCCTCCTCCCTCCATCATTACATCATTACATCTCTCTGTCTTCCTCCTCCCACCAATCATTACATCCCTCTGTCTTCCTCCTCCCCTCCATCATTACATCTCTCTGTCTTCCTCCTCCCTCCATCATTACATCCCTCTGTCTTGCCTCCTCCCTCCATCATTACATCATTACATCTCTCTGTCTTCCTCCTCCCTCCCATCATTACATCTCTCTGTCTTCCTCCTCCCTCCATCATTACAATCATTACATCTATCTGTCTTCCTTCCTCTCCCTCCATCATTACATCATTACATCTCTCTGTCTTCCTCCTCCCTCCATATTACATCTCTCTGTCTTCCTCCTCCCTCCATCATTACATCTCTCTGTCTTCCTCCTCCCTCCATCATTACATCATTACATCTCTCTGTCTTCCTCCTCCCTCCATCATTACATCATTACATCTCTCTGTCTTCCTCCTCCCGTCCATCATGACTCATTACATCTCTTTGTCTTCCTCCTCCCTCCATCATTACATCTCTCTGTCTTCCTCCTCCCTCCATCATTACATCAATTACATCTCTCTGTCTTCCCTCCTCCCCTCCATCATTACATCATTACATCTCTCTGTCTTCCTCCATCATGACATCATTACATCTCGCTGTCTTCCTCCATCAGTACATCAGTACATCTCCTGTCTTCCTCCCCCTCCATCATTACATCATTACATCTCTCTGTCTCCTCCATCATGACATCATTACATCTCTCTGTCTTCCTCCTCCCTCCATCTTACATCATTACTCTCTCTGTCTTCCTCCTCCCTCCATCATTACATCTCTCTTTCTTCCTCCTCCCTCCATCATTACATCTCTCTGTCTTCCTCCTCCTCCATCATTACATCATTACATCTCTCTGTCTTCATCCTCCCTCCATCCTTACATCCCTCTGTCTTCCTACTCCCTCCAACGTTACATCATTACATACATCTCTCTGTCTTCCCTCCTCCCTCCATCATTACATCTCTCTGTCTTCCTCCATCATGACATCATTAACATCTCTCTGGTCCTTCCTCCTCCCTCCATCATGACATCATTACTATCTCTCTGTCTTCCTCCTCCCTCCATCATTACATCATACATCTCTCTGGCTTCCTCCTCCCTCCATCATTACATCTCTCTGTCTTCCTCCTCCCTCCATCATTACATCCCTCTGGTCTTCCTCCTCCCTCCATCATTATATCATTACATCTCTCTTGTCTTCCTCCTCCCTCCAGTCATTACATCTCTCTGTCTTCCTCTCTCCCTCCATCATTACATCTCCTCTTTCTTCCTCCTCCCTCCATCATTACATCTCTCTGTCTTCCTCCTCCGCTCCATCATTACATCATTACATCTCTCTGTCTTCATCCTCCCTCCATCCTTACATCCCTCTGTCTTCCTACTCCCTCCAACGTTACATCATTACATCTCTCTGGTCTTCCTCCTCCCTCCATCATTACATCTCTCTGTCTTCCTCCATCATGACATCATTTACATCTCTCTGTCTTCCTCCTCCCTCCGTTCATTACATCATTACATCTCTCTGTCTTCCTCCTCCCTCCATCATTACATCTCTCTGTCTTCCTCCATCATGACATCATTACATCTCTCTGTCTTCCTCCTCCCTCCATCATTACATCATTACCTCCTCTCTGTCTTCCTCCTCCCTCCATCATTACATCTCTCTGTCTTCCTCCATCATGACATCATTACATCTCTCTGTCGTCCTCCTCCCCTCCATCATGTACATCATTACATCTCTCTGTCTTCCTCCTCCCTCCATCATTACATCATTACATCTCTCTGTCTTCCTCCTCCCTCCATCATTACATCATTACATCTCTCTGTCTTCCTCCATCATGGACATCATTACATCTCTCTGTCTTCCTCCTCCCTCCATCATTACTCATTACATTCTCTCTGTCTTCCTCCATCATGACATCATTACATCTCTCTGTCTTCCTCCTCCCTCCATCATTACATCATTACATCTCTCTGTCTTCCTCCTCCTCCATCATTACATCTCTCTTTTCTTCCTCCTCCTCCATCATTACATCTCTCTGTCTTCCTCCTCCTCCATCAGTACATCATTACATCTCTCTGTCTTCATCCTCCCTCCATCCTTACATCCCTCTGTCCTTCCTACTCCCTCCAACGTTACATCATTACATCTCTCTGTCTTCCTCCTCCCTCCATCATTACATCTCTCTGTCTTCCTCCATCATGACATCATTACATCTCTCTGTCTTCCTCCTCCCTCCATCATGACATCATTACATCTCTCTGTCTTCCTCCTCCCTCCATCATTACATCATTACATCTCTCTGTCTTCCTCCTCCCTCCATCATTACATCTCTCTGTCTTCCTCCTCCCTCCATCATTACATCCCTCTGTCTTCCTCCTCCCTCCATCATTATATCATTACATCTCTCTGTCTCTCCTCCTCCCTCCATCATTACATCTCTCTGTCTTCCTCCCTCCCCTCCATCATTACATCTCTCTTTCTTCCTCCTCCCTCCATCATTACATCTCTCTGTCTTCCTCCTCCCTCCATCATTACATCATTACATCTCTCTGTCTTCATCCTCCCTCCATCCTTACATCCCTCTGTCTTCCTACTCCCTCCAACGTTACAACATCATTACATCTCTCTGTCTTCCTCCTCCCTCAATCATTACATCTCTCTGTCTTCCTCCATCATGAACATCATTACATCTCGCTGTCTTCCTCCTCCCTCCATCATTACATCATTACATCTCTCTGTCTTCCTCCTCCCTCCATCATTACATCTCTCTGTCTTCCTCCATCATGACATCATTACATCTCTCTGTCTTCCTCCTCCCTCCATCATTACATCATTACATCTCTCTGTCTTCCTCCTCCCTCCATCATTACATCTCTCTGTCTTCCTCCATCATGACATCATTACATCTCTCTGTCTTCCTCCTCCCTCCATCATTACATCATTACATCTCTCTGTCTTCCTCCTCCCTCCATCATTACATCTCTCTGTCTTCCTCCATCATGACATCATTACATCTCTCTGTCTTCCTCCTCCCTCCATCATTACATCATTACATCTCTCTGTCTTCCTCCTCCCTCCATCATTACATCATTACATCTCTCTGTCTTCCTCCTCCCTCCATCATTACAACAAGATGTGTATAAGAGACAGTCATTACATCTCTCTGTCTTTCTCCATCATGACATCATTACATCTCTCTGTCTTCCTCCTGCCCCTCCTCATTACATCATTACATCTCTCTGTCCTTCCTCCATCATGACATCATTACATCTCTCTGTCTTCCTCCTCCCTCCATCATTACATCATTACATCTCTCTGTCTTCCTCCTCCCTCCATCATTACATCTCTCTTCTTTCTTCCTCCTCCCTCCATCATTACATCTTCTCTGTCTTCCTCCTCCTCCATCATTACATCATTACATCTCTCTGTCTTCATCCTCCCTCCATCCTTACAGTCGCCTCTGTCTTCCTACTCCCTCCACGTTACATCATTACATCTCTCTGTCTTCCTCCTCCCTCCATCATTACATCTCTCTGTCTTCCTCCATCATGACATCATTACATCTCTCTGTCTTCCTCCTCCCTCCATCATGACATCATTACATCTCTCTGTCTTCCTCCTCCCTCCATCATTACATCATTACATCTCTCTGTCTTCCTCCTCCCTCCATCATTACATCTCTCTGTCTTCCTCCTCCCTCCATCATTACATCCCTCTGTCTTCCTCCTCCCTCCATCATTATATCATTACATCTCTCTGTCTTCCTCCTCCCTCCATCATTACATCTCTCTGTCTTCCTCCTCCCTCCATCATTACATCTCTCTTTCTTCCTCCTCCTCCATCATTACATCTCTCTTGTCTTCCTCCTCCCTCCATCATTACATCATTACATCTCTCTGTCTTCATCCTCCCTCCATCCTTACATCCCTCTGTCTTCCTACTCCCTCCAACGTTACATCATTACATCTCTCTGTCTTCCTCCTCCCTCCATCATTACATCTCTCTGTCTTCCTCCATCATGACTCATTACATCTCTCTGTCTTCCTCCTCCCCTCCATCATTACATCATTACATCTCTCTGTCTTCCTCCTCCCTCCATCATACATCTCTCTGTCTTCCTCCATCATGACATCATTACATCTCTTCTGTCTTCTCCTCCCTCCATCATTACATCATTACATCTCTCTGTCTTCCTCCTCCCTCCATCATTACATCTCTCTGTCTTCCTCCATCATGACATCATTACATCTCTCTGTCTTCCTCCTCCCATCCATCATTACATCATTACATCTCTCTGTCTTCCTCCTCCCTCCATCATTACATCATTACATCTCTCTGTCTTCCTCCTCCCTCCATCATTACATCTCTCTGTCTTCCTCCTCCCTCCATCATTACATCATTCATCTATCTGTCTTCCTCCTCCCCCTCCATCATTACATCATTACATCTCTCTGTCTTCCTCCTCCCTCCATCAATTACATCTCTTCTTTCTTCCTCCTCCCTCCATCATTACATCATTACATCTCTCTGTCTTCCTCCTCCCTCCATCATTACATCATTACATCTCTCTGTCTTCCTCCTCCCTCCATCATTACATCTCTCTTTCTTCCTCCTCCCTCCATCATTACATCTCTCTGTCTTCCTCCTCCTCCATCATTACATCTCTCTTTCTTCTTCCTCCTCCCTCCATCTTACTCTCTCTGTCTTCCTCCTCCTCCATCATTACTCATTACATCTCTCTGTCTTCATCCTCCCTCCATCCTTACATCCCTCTGTCCTTCCGACTCCCTCCAAACGTTACATCATTACATCTCTCTGTCTTCCTCCCCTCCCTCCATCATACAGTCTTTCTGTCTTCCTCCATCATGACATCATTACATCTGCTCTGTCTTACCTCCTCCCTCCATCATGACATCATTACATCTCTCTGTCCTTCCTCCTCCCCTCCATCATTACATCTCTCTGTCTTCCTTCCTCCTCCCTCCATCATTACATCCCTCTGTCTTCCTCCTCCATCCATCATTATATACATACATCCTCTGTCTTCCTCCTCCCTCCATCATTACATCTCTCTGTCTTCCTCCTCCCTCCATCATTACATCTCTCTTTCTCCTCCTCCCCTCCATCATTACATCTCTCTGTCTTCCTCCTCCTCCATCATTACATCATTACATCTCTCTGTCTTCATCCTCCCTCCATCCTTACATCCCTCTGTCTTCCTACTCCCTCCAACGTTACATCATTACATCTCTCTGTCTTCCTCCTCCCTCCATCATTACATCTTTCTGTCTTCCTCCATCATGACATCATTACATCTCTCTGTCTTCCTCCTCCCTCCATCTGACATCATTACAATCTCTCTGTCTTCCTCCTCCCTCCATCATTACATCTCTCTGTCTTCCTCCTCCCTCCATCATTACATCCCTCTGTCTTCCTCCTCCCTCCATCATTATATCATTACATCTCTCTGTCTTCCTCCTCCCTCCATCATTACATCTCTCTGTCTTCCTCCTCCCTCCATCATTACATCTCTCTTTCTTCCTCCTCCCTCCATCATTACATCTCTCTGTCTTCCTCCTCCCTCCATCATTACATCATTACATCTCTCTGTCTTCATCCTCCCTCCATCCTTACATCCCTCTGTCTTCCTACTTACCTCCAACGTTCACATCATTACATCTCTCTGTCTTCCCTCCTCCCTCCATCATTACATCTCTCTGTCTTCCTCCATCATGACATCATTACATCTCTCTGTCTTCCTCCTCCTCATCATGACATCATTACATCTCTCTGTCTTCCTCCTCCCTCCATCATTACATCATTACATCTCTCTGTCTTCCTCCTCCCTCCATCATTACATCTCTCTGTCTTCCTCCTCCCTCCATCATTACATCCCTCTGTCTTCCTCCTCCCTCATCATTATATCATTACATCTCTCGTCTTCCTCCTCCCTCCATCATTACTCTCTCTGTCTTCCTCCTCCTCCATCATTACATCTCTCTTTTTCTTCCTCCTCCCTCCATCATTACATCTCTCTGTCTTCCTCCTCCCTCCATCATTACATCATTACATCTCTCTGTCTTCATCCTCCCTCCATCCTTACATCCCTCCCTCTGCTTCCTACTCCCTCCAACGTTACATCATTACATCTCTCTGTCTTCCTCCTCCCTCCATCATTACATCTCTCTGTCTTCCTCCATCATGACATCATTACATCTCTCTGTCTTCCTCCTCCCTCCATCATTACATCATTACATCTCTCTGTCTTCCTCCTCCCTCCATCATTACATCTCTCTGTCTTCCTCCATCATGGACAATCATTACAATCTCTCTCTGTCCTTCCTCCTCCCTCCATCATTACATCATTACATCTCTCTGTCTTCCTCCTCCCTCCATCATTACCTCTCTCTGTCTTCCTCCATCATGACATCATTACATCTCTCTGTCTTCCTCCTCCCTCCATCATTACAATCATTACATCTCTCTGTCTTCCTCCTCCCTCCATCATACATCATTACATCTCTTCTGTCTTCCTCCTCCCTCCATCATACATCTCTCTGTCTTCCTCCTCCCTCCATCATTACTCATTACATCGATCTGTCTTCCTCCTCCCTCCAGCATTACATCATTACATCTCTCTGTCTTCCTCCTCCCTCCATCATTACATCTCTCTGTCTTCCTCCTCCCTCCATCAGTTACAATCATTACATCTCTCTATCTTCCTCCTCCCTCCATCATTACATCATTACATCTCTCTGTCTTCCTCCTCCCTCCATCATTACATCATTACATCTCTCTGTCTTCCTCCTCCCTCCATCATTACATCTCTCATGTCTTCCTCCTCCCTCCATCATTACATCATTACATCTCCCTGTCTTCCTCCTCCCTCCATCATTACATCTCTCTGTCTTCCTCCTCCCTCCATCATTACATCTCTCTGTCTTCCCTCCTCCCTCCATCAGTACATCATTACATCTCTCTGTCTTCCTCCTCCTCCCATCATTACATCATTACATCTCTCTGTCTTCCTCCTCCCTCCATCATGACATCATTAACATCTCTTGTCTTCCTCCTCCCTCCATCATTACATCTCTCTGTCTTCCTCCTCCCTCCATCATTACATCATTACATCTCTCTGTCTTCCTCCTCCCTCCATCATTACATCATTACATCTCTCTGTCTTCCTCCTCCCTCCATCATTACATCCCTCTGACTTCCTACTCCCTCCAACGTTACAAATCATTACATCTCTCTGTCTTCCTCCTCCCTCCATCATTACAATCTCTCTGTCTTCCTCCATCATGACATCATTACATCTCTCTGTCTTCCTCCTCCCTCCATCAATTACATCATTACATCTCTCTGTCTTCCTCCATCATGACATCATTACATCTCCTCTGTCTTCCTCCTCCCTCCATCATTACAATCATTACATCTCTCTGTCTTCCTCCTCCCTCCCATCATTACATCTCTCTTTCTTTCCTCCTCCTCCCTCCATCATTACATCTCTCTGTCTTCCTCCTCCTCCATCATTACATCATTACAGTCTCTCTGTCCTTCATCCTCCCTCCATCCTTACATCCCTCTGTCTTCCTACTCCCTCCAAACGTTACATCATTACATCTCTCTGTCTTCCTCCTCCCTCCATCATTACATCTCTCTGTCTTCCCTCCATCATGACATCATTACATCTCTCTGTCTTCCTCCTCCCTCCATCATGACATCATTACATCTCTCTGTCTTCCTCCTCCCTCCATCATTACAATCATTACATCTCTCTGTCTTCCTCCTCCCCTCCATCATTACATCATTACATCTCTCTGTCTTCTCCTCCCTCCATCATTACATCCCTCTGTCTTCCTCCATCATGACATCATTACATCTTCTCTGTCTTCCTCCTCCCTCCATCATTACATCATTACATCTCTCTGTCTTCCTCCATCATGACATCATTACATCTCTCTGTCTTCCTCCTCCTCCCATCATTACATCATTACATCTCGCTGTCTTCCTCCTCCCTCCATCATTACATCTCTCTTTCTTCCTCCTCCCTCCATCATTACATCTCTCTGTCTTCCTCCTCCCTCCATCATTACATCATTACATCTCTCTGTCTTCATCCTCCCTCCATCCTTACATCCCTCTGTCTTCCTACTTCCCCTCCAACGTTACATCATTACATCTCTCTGTCTTCCTCCTCCCTCCATCATTACATCTCTCTGTCTTCCTCCATCATGACATCATTACATCTCTCCGTCTTCCTCCTCCCCTCCATCATTACATCATTACATCTCTCTGTCCTTCCTCCTCCCTCCATCATTACATCTCTCTGTCTTCCTCCATCATGACATCATTACACTCTCTCTGTCTTTCCTCCTCCCTCCATCATACATCATTACATCTCTCTGTCTTCCTCCTCCCTCCATCATTACATCTCTCTGTCTTCCTCCATCATGACATCATTACATCTCTCTGTCTTCCTCCTCCCTCCATCATTACATCTCTCTGTTTTTCTCCATCATGACATCATTACATCTCTCTGTCTTCCTCCTCCCTCCATCATTACATCATTACATCTCTCTGTCTTCCTCCTCCCTCCATCATTACAATCATTACATCTCTCTGTCTTCCTCCTCCCTCCATCATTACATCATTACATATCTCTGTCTTCCTCCCCCTCCCTCCATCATTACATCTCTCTGTCTTCCTCCTCCCTCCATCATTACATCATTACATCTATCTGTCTTCCCTCCTCCTCCATCATTCATCATACTCTCTCGTCTCCTCCTCCCTCATCATTACAAGCATTACATCTCTCTGTCTTTCCTCCTCCCTCCATCATTACATCATTACATCTCTCTGTCTTCCTCCTCCCTCCATCATGACATCATTACATCTCTCTGTCTTCCTCCTCCCTCCATCACTTACTCTCTCTGTCTTCCTCCTCCCTCCATCATTACATCATTACATCTCTCTGTCTTCCTCCTCCCCTCCATCATTACATCTTCTCTTCTTCCTTCCTCCTCCATCATTCCATCATTACATCTATCGGTCTTCCTCCTCCCTCCATCATTACATCATACATCTCTCTGTCTTCCTTCCTCCCTCCATCATTACATCATTACATCTCTCTTGTCTTCCTCCTCCCTCCATCATTACATCATTACATCTCTCTGTCTTCTCCTCCCTCCATCATTACATCATTACAATCTCTCTGTCTCTTCCTCCTCCCTCCATCATTACATCTATCTGTCTCTCCTCCCTCCTCATTACATCATTACATCCTCCATAATGACAATCATAGCAATCTCTTTGTCCTACTCCTCACCTCCAATCATTACAATCTCTCTGTCTTCCTCCTCCCTCCAACCATTACATCATTACATCTTCCTCTGTCTTCCTCCTCCCGATCCATCGATGACATCATTACATCTCTCTGTCTTCCTCCTCCCTCCATCATTACATCCCTCTGTCTTCCTACTCCCTCCAACGTTACAATCATTACATCTTCTGTCTTCCTCCTCCCTCCATCATTACATCTCTCTGTCTTCCTCCATCATGACATCATTACATCTCTCTGTCTTCCCTCCTCCCTCCATCATTAAATCATTACATCTCTCTGTCTCCTCCAATCATGACATCATTACATCTCTCTGTCTTCCTCTCCCTCCATCATTACATCATTACATCTCTCCTGTCTTCCCTACTCCTCCCTCCATCATTACATCTCTCTTTCTTCCTCCTCCCTCCATCATTACATCTCTCTGTCTTCCTCTCCCTCCATCATTACATCATTACATCTCTCGGTCTTCATCCTCCCTCAATCCTTACATCCCTCTGTCTTCCTACTCCCTCCAACGTTACATCATTACATCTCTCTGTCTTCCTCCTCCCTCCATCATTACATCTCTCTGTCTTCCTCCATCATGACATCATTAACATCTCTCCGTCTTCCTCCTCCCTCCATCATTACATCATTACATCTCTCTGTCTTCCTCCTCCCTCCATCATTACATCTCTCTGTCTTCCTCCATCATGACATCATTACATCTCTCTGTCTTCCTCCTCCCTCCATCATTACATCATTACATCTCTCTGTCGTTCCTCCTCCCTCCATCATTACATCTCTCTGTACTTCCTCCATCATGACATCATTACATCTCTCTGTCTTCCTCCTCCCTCCATCATTACATCTCTCTGTTTTTCTCCAATCATGACATCATTACATCTCTCTGTCTTCCTCCTCCCTCCATCATTACATCATTACATCTCTCCTGTCTTCCTCCTCCCTCCATCATTAATCATTACATCTCTCTGTCTTCCTCTCCCTCATCATTAAATCATTACATCTCTATGTCTTCCTCTCCCTCCATCAATACATCTCTCTGTCTTCCTCCTCCTCCATCATACATCATTACATCTCTCTGTCTTCCTCCTCCCTTCCTCATTACATCATTACATCTCTCTGTCTCTCCTCCTCCATCATTACATCATTACATCTCTCTGTCTTACCTCCCCTCCATCATTACATCATTACATCTCTCTGTCTTCCTCCTCCCTCCATCAATTACATCATTACATCTCTCTGTCTTCCTCCTCCCCCATAACAAATTACATCATTACATCTCTCTGTCTTCCTCCTCCCTCCATCATTCATAACATCTCTCTGCTCTTCCTCCTCCCTCCATCATTACATCATTACATCTCTCTGTCCTTCCTCCTCCCTCCATCATTACATCTCTCTGTCTTCCTCCTCCCTCCATCATTACATCATTACATCTATCTGTCTTCCTCTCCCTCCATCATTACATCATTACATCTCTCTGTCTTCCTCCTCCCTCCATCATTACATCATTACATCTCTCTGTCTTCCTCCTCCCTCCATCATTACATCATTACATCTCTCTGTCTTCCTCCTCCCTCCATCATTACATCATTACATCTCTCTGTCTTCCTCCTCCCTCCATCATTACATCTCTCTGTCTTCCTCCTCCCTCCATCATTACATCATTACATCTCTCTGTCTTCCTCCTCCCTCCATCATTACATCTCTCTGTCTTCCTCCTCCCTCCATCATTACATCATTACATCTCTCTGTCTTCCTCCTCCCTCCATCATTACATCCCTCTGTCTTCCTCCATCATGACATCATTACATCTCTCTGTCTTCCTCCTCCCTCCATCATTACATCATTACATCTCTCTGTCTTCCTCCATCATGACATCATTACATCTCTCTGTCTTCCTCCTCCCTCCATCATTACATCATTACATCTCTCTGTCTTCATCCTCCCTCCATCCTTACATCCCTCTGTCTTCCTACTCCCTCCAACGTTACATCATTACATCTCTCTGTCTTCCTCCTCCCTCCATCATTACATCTCTCTGTCTTCCTCCATCATGACATCATTACATCTCTCCGTCTTCCTCCTCCCTCCATCATTACATCATTACATCTCTCTGTCTTCCTCCTCCCTCCATCATTACATCTCTCTGTCTTCCTCCATCATGACATCATTACATCTCTCTGTCTTCCTCCTCCCTCCATCATTACATCATTACATCTCTCTGTCTTCCTCCTCCCTCCATCATTACATCTCTCTGTCTTCCTCCATCATGACATCATTACATCTCTCTGTCTTCCTCCTCCCTCCATCATTACATCTCTCTGTTTTTCTCCATCATGACATCATTACATCTCTCTGTCTTCCTCCTCCCTCCATCATTACATCATTACATCTCTCTGTCTTCCTCCTCCCTCCATCATTACATCATTACATCTCTCTGTCTTCCTCCTCCCTCCATCATTACAATCATTACATCTCTCTGTCTTCCTCCTCCCTTCCATCATTACATCTCTCTGTCTTCCTCCTCCCTCCATCATTACATCATTACATCTATCTGTCTTCCTCCTCCCTCCATCATTACATCATTACATCTCTCTGTCTTCCTCCTCCCTCCATCATTACATCATTACATCTCTCTGTCTTCCTCCTCCCTCCATCATTACATCATTACATCTCTCTGTCTTCCTCCTCCCTCCATCATTACATCATTACATCTCTCTGTCTTCCTCCTCCCTCCATCATTACATCTCTCTGTCTTCCTCCTCCCTCCATCATTACATCATTACATCTCTCTGTCTTCCTCCTCCCTCCATCATTACATCTCTCTGTCTTCCTCCTCCCTCCATCATTACATCATTACATCTATCTGTCTTCCTCCTCCCTCCATCATTACATCATTACATCTCTCTGTCTTCCCTCCTCCCTCCATCATTACATCATTACATCTCTCTGTCTTCCTCCTCCCTCCATCATTACATCATTACATCTCTCTGTCTTCCTCCTCCCTCCATCATTACATCATTACATCTCTCTGTCTTCCTCCTCCCTCCATCATTACATCTCTCTGTCTTCCTCCTCCCTCCATCATTACATCATTACATCTCTCTGTCTTCCTCCTCCCTCCATCATGACATCATTACATCTCTTTGTCTTCCTCCTCCCTCCATCATTACATCTCTCTGTCTTCCTCCTCCCTCCATCATTACATCATTACATCTCTCTGTCTTCCTCCTCCCTCCATCATTACATCATTACATCTCTCTGTCTTCCTCCTCCCTCCATCATTACATCCCTCTGTCTTCCTACTCCCTCCAACGTTACATCATTACATCTCTCTGTCTTCCTCCTCCCTCCATCATTACATCTCTCTGTCTTCCTCCATCATGACATCATTACATCTCTCTGTCTTCCTCCTCCCTCCATCAT
>NC_034174.2:11159709-11192209 GCF_002021735.2 Oncorhynchus kisutch | reverse complement strand
TCTGTCTCTATCTGGTTGAACTATATGGCTCGGTCCAACCTGTCTTCACCACACTGGCCCTCTAGGACTCCAACCACCCAGTCTGTCTCTATCTGGTTGAACTATATGGTTCGGTCCAACCTGTCTCCACCACACTGGCCCTCTAGGACTCCAACCACCCAGTCCGTCTCTATCTGGTTGAACTATATGGCTCGGTCCAACCTGTCTTCACCACACTGGCCCTCTAGGACTCCAACCACCCAGTCTGTCTCTATCTGGTTGAACTATATGGCTCGGTCCAACCTGTCTTCACCACACTGGCCCTCTAGGACTCCAACCACCCAGTCTGTCTCTATCTGGTTGAACTATATGGCTCGGTCCAACCTGTCTCCACCACACTGCCCCTCTAGGACTCCAACCACCCAGTCTGTCTCTATCTGGTTGAACTATATGGCTCGGTCCAACCTGTCTCCACCACACTGCCCCTCTAGGACTCCAACCACCCAGTCTGTCTCTATCTGGTTGAACTATATGGCTCGGTCCAACCAGTCTCCACCACACTGCCCCTCTAGGACTCCAACCACCCAGTCTGTCTCTATCTGGTTGAACTATATGGCTCGGTCCAACCTGTCTCCACCACACTGCCCCTCTACGACTCCAACCACCCAGTCTGTCTCTATCTGGTTGAACTATATGGCTCGGTCCATCCTGTCTCCACCACACTGCCCCTCTAGGACTCCAACCACCCAGTCTGTCTCTATCTGGTTGAACTATATGGCTCGG
The DNA here is from genome assembly GCF_002021735.2 of Oncorhynchus kisutch. Lineage (NCBI taxonomy): Eukaryota > Metazoa > Chordata > Actinopteri > Salmoniformes > Salmonidae > Oncorhynchus > Oncorhynchus kisutch. The sequence goes on along the minus strand of NC_034174.2, from coordinate 11,191,447 downwards.
TCCAACCTGTCTCCACCACACTGCCCCTCTAGGACTCCAACCACCCAGTCTGTCTCTATCTGGTTGAACTATATGGCTCGGTCCAACCTGTCTTCACCACACTGCCCCTCTAGGACTCCAACCACCCAGTCTGTCTCTATCTGGTTGAACTATATGGCTCGGTCCAACCTGTCTTCACCACACTGCCCCTCTAGGACTCCAACCACCCAGTCTGTCTCTATCTGGTTGAACTATATGACTCGGTCCAACCTGTCTTCACCACACTGCCCCTCTAGGACTCCAACCACCCAGTCTGTCTCTATCTGGTTGAACTATATGGCTCGGTCCAACCTGTCTCCACCACACTGCCCCTCTAGGACTCCAACCACCCAGTCTCTCTCTGTCTGGTTAAACTATATGGCTCGGTCCAAATGGAACACTGTGTGTGGTTCATAATGATGCAGTGCATGTCGCTGTAGGTCTGTTGTGGCTCAGAGAATCCCCTGATAGATCAGTAACTGACAAGCATCCATCTTGTCTCTCACTGCTTTGAGGGATTGATCTCTGGAGGCTGTGTTTGTCAGGAGGAAAAATCATCCTTTATCAATAGTTACAGTGTGTGTGTGTGTGTGTGTGAGTGTTGTGTTTCTAGGAAGGAAGTCGAAGCAGTTTGCAGTTATTTGAATTTATTCAGCCAAATGTTATTTGTTTTCAATTAAAATATTTTCTGAAGGTTTCAGACTGTCTGGCCCATGTAGTGATGAGGAGAGAGAGAGACAAAGATATAGAATGAGAGAAAGAAAGATAGAACAAATGAGAGAGAAAGAGAGAGAGAGAAAAAGAACCAGGGGACTTGGAGTGTCTGGGTCTCTTGTAGAGAGATGTCTGTGTCTGGGCCTCTTGTAGAGAGATGTCTGTGTCTGGGTCTCTTGTAGAGAGATGTCTGTGTCTGGGTCTCTTGTAGAGAGATGTCTGTGTCTGGGCCTCTTGTAGAGAGATATCTGTGTCTGGGTCTCTTGTAGAGAGATGTCTGTGTCTGGGCCTCTTGTAGAGAGATGTCTGTGTCTTGGCCTCTTGTAGAGAGATGTCTGTGTCTGGGCCTCTTGTAGAGAGATGTCTGTGTCTGGGCCTCTTGTAGAGAGATGTCTGTGTCTGGGCCTCTTGTAGAGAGATGTCTGTGTCTGGGCCTCTTGTAGAGAGATGTCTGTGTCTGGGCCTCTTGTAGAGAGATGTCTGTGTCTGGGCCTCTTGTAGAGAGATGTCTGTATCTGGGCCTGTTGTAGAGAGATGTCTGTGTCTGGGCCTCTTGTAGAGAGATGTCTGTATCTGGGCCTGTTGTAGAGAGATGTCTGTGTCTGGGCCTCTTGTAGAGAGATGTCTGTGTCTGGGCCTCTTGTAGAGAGATGTCTGTGTCTGGGCCTCTTGTAGAGAGATGTCTGTATCTGGGCCTGTTGTAGAGAGATGTCTGTGTCTGGGCCTCTTGTAGAGAGATGTCTGTGTTTGGGTCTCTTGTAGAGAGATGTCTGTGTCTGGGCCTCTTGTAGAGAGATGAGATAATGTTGAGTTAGTAATTACTGTATGTATCTGGGCCTCTTGTAGAGAGATGTCTGTGTCTGGGTCTCTTGTAGAGAGATGTCTGTGTCTGGGCCTCTTGTAGAGAGATGTCTGTGTCTGGGCCTCTTGAAGAGAGATGAGAAACGGTAGTCCCTGTTCCTGTCTGTGTCCTTTAAGCAGCAGTGTCCTTTAAGCAGGATGTTAGTGGTTTTACTACGGTCGTCCCTGGTCCTCTCTCTCTCTCTCTCTCTCTCTCTCTCTCTCTCTCTCTCTCTCTCTCTCTCTCTCTCTCTCTCTGTCTCTCTCTGTCTCTCTCTGTCTCTCGTTCTCTCTCTCTCTCTCTCTCTCTCTCTCTCTCTCTCTCTCTCTCTGTCTCTTGTTCTCTCTCTCTCTCTTCTCTCTCTGTTTCTCATTCTTGTTCTCTCTCTGTCTCTAGCTCTCTCCCTCTCTCTCTCTCTCTCTCTCTCTCTCTCTCTCTCTCTCTTCTCTCTCTGTCTCTCGTTCTCTCTCTCTGTTTTACTACGGCCGTCCCTGGTCCTCTCTCTTTCTCTATTACCCTAATGGCACCCTATTCCCTATAAAATAGCGCACTACTTTTTACCAGGGCGCATAGGCCTATGGTCAAAAACAGTGCACTTTGTAGACAATAGGGTGCCATTTGGACTCGATATGTCCAGTGAACTGTAAAACCACAACAGGTACTTTGTCAACTTGGAGATACTCTGAAGATCAGTGCAGGCAAGGCCTAAAATGGTGCTGGTGTTTCTTAGTGTGTGTGTGTGCGTGTGTGCGTGTGTGTGTGTGTGTGTGTGTGTGTGTGTGTGTGTGTGTGTGTGTGTGTGTGTGTGTGTGTGTGTGTGTGTGTGTGTGTTGATGTGTGTGGACCTGTCCCTGGAGCTCATTGAGACTGTATTGATCTATTGACCCATTAGAGAGAATGTATAATCTGGTCACATGCTGCTGTTGAAGAAGAGAGAGAATGATAACTCTCTCTCTTTTTCTCTCGTTCTCTCTCTCTGTCTCTAGCTCTCTCACTCTCTCTCTTCTCTCTCTGTCTCTCGTTCTCTCTCTCTGTCTCTAGCTCTCTCACTCTCTCTCTTCTCTCTCTGTCTCTCGTTCTCTCTCTCTGTCTCTAGCTCTCTTCCTCTCTCTCTCTCTTCTCTCTCTGTCTCTCGTTCTCTCTCTCTGTCTCTAGCTCTCTCACTCTCTCTCTGTCTCTCGTTCTCTCTCTCTGTCTCTAGCTCTCTCCCTCTCTCTCTCTCTCTCTTCTCTCTCTGTCTCTCGTTCTCTCTCTCTGTCTCTAGCTCTCTCCCTCTCTCTCTCTCTTCTCTCTCTTCTCTCTCTGTCTCTCGTTCTCTCTCAATTCAATTCAATTCAAGGGGCTTTATTGGCATGGGAAACATGTGTTAACATTACCAAAGCAAGTGAGGTAGATAATATACAAAAGTGAAATAAACAATAAAAATTAACAGTAAACATTACACATACAGAAATTTCAAAACAATAAAGACATTGCAAATGTCATATTATACATATATGTATATACAGTGTTGTAACAATGTACAAATGGTTAAAGAACACAAGGGAAAATAAATAAGCATAAATATGGGTTGTATTTACAATGGTGTTTGTTCTTCACTGGTTGCCCTTTTCTTGTGGCAACAGGTCACAAATCTTGCTGCTGTGATGGCACACTGTGGAATTTCACCAAGTAGATATGGGAGTTTATCAAAATTGGATTTGTTTACCAAATTCTTTGTGGATCTGTGTAATCTGAGGGAAATATGTATCTCTAATATGGTCATACGTCGTCCTCTCTCCCTCTCTCTCTCTCATCCTTTCTCCCTCTCTCCCTCTATCCATCTATCTTCTCTCGCTGTCTCTCATTCTCTCGTTCTCTCGTTCTCTCTCTCTCTCTCTCTCTCTCTCTCTGTCTCTCGTTCTCTCTCTCTGTCTCTAGCTCTCTCCCTCTCTCTCTCTCCTCTCTCTGTCTCTCGTTCTCTCTCTCTGTCTCTCGTTCTCTCTCTCTCTGACTCTAGCTCTCTTCCTCTCTCTCTCTTCGCTCTCTGTCTCTCGTTCTCTGTCTATAGCTCTCTCCCTCTCTCTCTCTCTCCTCTCTCCCTCTCTCTCGTCCTCTCTCCCTCTCTCTCTCGCTCTCTCTCGTCCTCTCTCCCTCTCTCCCTCTCTCCATCTATCTTCTCTCGCTGTCTCTCGTTCTCTCGTTCTCTCGTTCTCTCTCTCTCTCTCGCTCCCTCTTTCTCCTGGAGGGGATGAGAGGACTTTGATGTCTTGATGAGATGTGACATGTGAGACTAGAGGCAGGTACAGATTGAGAGCTGTGTGTGTTATTCTGTGAAGTAAAATGGATGGTTCAAGGTTCAGAACAGAGCATGGTACTGCTAAGGCTCCGGGGGGGGGAGTTGAGAGCCTTGGGCTTGTTAGCCCTGACTGACTGCCTGCCCTGGCTATCGTATTCCACGTTCCAAATTGGTTTGACAGACAGGTGGCTGGTTGATATTTCCCTTCAGGCTTCACTGGCCAATCAGCAGACTGATAGACTGGTACAACCAGCAGAGAATGAAATATAAACAGACGTTAAACATCCAAGCAGTTTTGTTGGGTATTATAAACTGGGGGATTCGAGCCCTGAGTTCTGATTGGCTGAAAGCTGTGGTATATCAGACCGTATACCACAGGTATGACAAAACATGTATTTTTACTGCTCTAATTACATTGGTAACCAGTTTATAATGGCAATAAGGCACCTCAGGGGTTTGTGATATATGGTCAATATACCACGGCTAGGGGCTGTGTCCAGGCACTACGTGATGCGTCATACATGAGAACAGCCCTTAGCCACGGTATATTGACCATATACCACACCCCCTCAGGCCTTTATTGGTTAACTATGACTAGAAGATGACCTTGGAACCATGTTAAGAACAGCTGATTATAATTATGAGATGAACTAGAGAATAGAGAATTTAATGACGATATTTTACAGTGATGCAGGTTTAGGAAAAAATATTTTGTTCCCTGCTGGGAGAGCAGAAACAGCCGCTTTTAGTAGAGGGAGAGAGGAGAGGAGAAGAGAGGAGAGGACAGGACAGGAGAGGAGAGGAGAGGAGAGGAGAGGAGAGGAGAGGAGAGGAGAGGAGAGGAGAGGAGAGGAGAGGAGAGGAGAGGAGAGGAGAGGAGAGGAGAGGAGAGGAGAGGAGAGGAGAGGAGAGGAGAGGAGAGGAGAGGAGAGGAGAGGATTACTTAATTATTAAATTAAGCTCAACTGGACACCTTAATGAGGCAGTGAATGAACTGAGAGAGAAAGCACGCAGGGCATTCTACGCCATTAAAAAACAAATTCAAATTGAAATACCTATTAAAATTTGGCTAAAACAAATTGAATGCGAGATTGAACCAATTGCACTTCATGGCAGCGAGGTGTTGGGTCCACTTCCAAAACAAGATTTCACCCAATGGGACAAACACCCCATTGACAGTCTGAATGCAGAGTTCTGTAAGATTCTCCTACATGTCCAGAGGAAAACTACAAACAATTCAGGCAGGGCAGAATCAGGCCAATATCCACTAATAAGAGCAATGAAGTTTTGGAAACTTCTAAAATACAGTGACCCCCTCTCATATCATTACCAAGCCCTGCAATGCCAAGAGCTGAGCAAAGAAAAGAGTCCCCTCATCCAGCTGGTCCTGGGGCTGAGTTCATAAACCTGTTCTCTAACACACTGAAGCCTCAGGACCAAAACATCCAATCAATCAGAATAAACCAAATTATAACACAGTCAAAACAAAACTACATTGATTATTGGGAAACACAAACACAAAGCAAAATGCAGTGCTTTCTGGCCCTAAATCGACAGTTCACCGTGGCTAAATATTTGACCATGGTTACTGATCAAAACCTTAGAAAAACCTTGACAAAGTACAGGCTCAGTGAGCACAGCCTTGCCATTGAGAAGGGTAGACACAGGAAAACCTGGCTCCCTGTAGAGGAAAGGCTGTGCAACCACTGCACCACAGCAGAACCTGAGACGGAGCTGCATTTCCTGACAAAATGTCAAAAATATAAAACAATTAGAGAGTGTCATTTTCCCAAATTTGAAACCCTTTTTCAAGGTTTCAAAGACCTCTCTGATGAGAGTAGGCTACCCGTCCTGTTGGGGGAGGACGCAGAGACCTGTGGGTTGGCAGCGAACTACGTTGCTGCCTGCCATAAGATGAGGGACAGTGTCTGACAGACCAACCAACCTGCATGTTGTCTATGCCATTGTCATTGTTCATATTTGACCCTTGATTATTGTTGTTACTGATACTGCCCCTGGCAGTACGTATGGCCCCCGGCAGCACTAATGGCCCCTGGCAGCCCTAAAGGTAAACAAAGCACTAGAGATTTTGGCTGCCTTAAGCCTCGCACAAGTTGCTCTGACGATCGTTCAGCGCGCTGTGTTTTTAGAGACCACCAGCTGTAGACGTCTAACATTTTTCACTCAATTCTACATTTAAAATCGGTACGCACTCGGTTCGAAAATAACATTCAGAGGTGCTAAGTACTCTCGGCCAGCAAACGCCAGCAAATAACCCTTAGAGAGATTGGAACACACACACGCACACACACGCACACACACACACACACACGCACGCACGCACGCACGCACGCACTCACACACACACACACACACACACACACACACACACACACACACACACACACACACACACAACACACACACACACACACACACACACACACACACACACACACATACACACACACACACACACACACACAAACACAAAGACCAGAGTTGCCTGGGGTTTAACTGCTCTCCTCAACAAGAGCAACAAAATGCAGTAATTGCCTTGGCTTCACCTTCACCTGTGGGTTAGCAATAAATTCCAGAAGACAGGTGAAATGGCTTCTCCCAGCTTGTCTGATGTGAGGTACTGTGCAGTGTGGAGCTTCACGTGTTCTACTCTTATAGTTCTATTATGGGTATAGTTGTGTAAAGGAGCTACACTGGGAACACGTGTGCATCAACAGCTGGTACTGCCTGAGTTTAGGAAGGTAAAGAACCCCCTGTTACAAAGGAAAATGAGAAATATATCCACTAGTTAAGACAGAGGATGTTCTCTCCATATTGTCTCCTTTCCACTAGTTAAGACAGAGGATGTTCTCTCCATATTGTCTCCTTTCCACTAGTTAAGACAGAGGATGTTCTCTCCATATTGTCTCCTTTCCACTAGTTAAGACAGAGGATGTTCTCTCCATATTGTCTCCTTTCCACTAGTTAAGACAGAGGATGTTCTCTCCATATTGTCTCCTTTCCACTAGTTAAGACAGAATATGTTCTCTCCATATTGTCTCCTTTCCACTAGTTAAGACAGAGGATGTTCTCTCCATATTGTCTCCTTTCCACTAGTTAAGGCAGAGGATGTTCTCTCCATATTGTCTCACTAGTTAAGACAGAGGATGTTCTCTCCATATTGTCTCACTAGTTAAGACAGAGGATGTTCTCTCCATATTGTCTCCTTTCCACTAGTTAAGACAGAGGATGTCTCGGCTGGCTGGGGCTTTGTGGATGTAGCAGCCGGTAAATCAGGAGGTGGTTATCCCCTGTGAGATTCTTCTTCTCTCTTCTCTCTCTGTTATTTATATATTTATGGTTAGTTATTAGAGCTTTGAAATACTTTGCTGAAGTTGGTGCAGCATCTCAGTAATTGTGCCAAAGAGAGACGACTGTCTGGTGTAGCAGTGCAGTACTGTATATCTGCTATACGGCTGTATGTTACTGACTCGTGATTTGTTACTGGACTTGAACCAAAGCCTGCACATCTATCAAAATTATTTACAGCTGAAATTGCTCTACCGTACCAAGTATCAACTCTGTGGTGTGAAGACATACGGAGTCAAGATATCTCTTCGACTAAGTATCAACTCTGTGGTGTGAAGACATACGGAGTCAAGATATCTCTTCCTTCAAGTATCAACTCTGGGATGTGAAGACATACGGAGTCAAGATATCTCTTCCTCCAAGTATCAACTCTGGGATGTGAAGACATACGGAGTCAAGATATCTCTTCCTCCAAGTATCAACTCTGGGATGTGAAGACATACGGAGTCAAGATATCTCTTCCTCCAAGTATCAACTCTGGGATGTGAAGACATACGGAGTCAAGATTTCTCTTCCTCCAAGCATCAACTCTGGGATGTGAAGACATACGGAGTCAAGATGTCGATGTTATTTTTGTTATATAATTTTTCTTCCACTTGGAAAATGTGGAGTAGGTTGTGTACATTGGTAGGACAAAATGAAATGTCATACATTTTTTGGATTCAATGTTAACTTCAGAAGTTAAGGCAGCAAAATGTGAAGACTGTTTTAGCCATCCAGTATCACAGATTACTGTGAAATATACACAAATTTCTTATTGGAAATTCATGACAGGCACATGAAAAAGTATATATTTTTTGTGTGCAGTACATGATTTTGTATACAGTGCATTTCAGTCCAACCAACCCACACGTTCAAGGGGTGTGTCGACTTATCCACAGCTAGATCGGGAGTAAACCTCCAGGCCCCAAGAGACTGCACTGCAATGAATGATAATACATCTAATTGATTGGCAGGTATCATGTCATGTCAATTATCATCAATAATTCGTCAATACTTTAACCTGTCAATCAACCACCTACACCTATACTGGAGATGACCCCTGCTTATTATGTGTGTGTGTGTGTGTGTGTGTGTGTGTGTGTGTGTGTGTGTGTGTGTGTGTGTGTGTGTGTGTGTGTGTGTGTGTGTGTGTGTGTGAGTGTGTGTCTGTGTGTGTGTGTGTGTGTGTGTGTGCGCGTGTGTGTGTGTGTGGTATGTGAGTGTGTAGCTGCAGAATGGTTTAGGAGAGTGGTGGAGTCATTTTAACAAAACCTTTTAATGTGACGACGTTGAATCAACGTGGAAAACTGATTGGATTTGAAAAAAGTAATTAAGCTAAGGGAATGTAGTCTTTTTTCCCCTCAGACTTTTAAAATAAATCCATTGCCATGTTGATTTCAAGTTGAATTCGTGCTAGTTGACAACTCAAACAAATGTTTAAAAAAATATGTTTTAAGATGTTGAACTGACATCTGTTGTCACGTCTACGCCTGCTCCCCCTCTCTGGTGCTCGTTGTCGCCAAGTTACTCATTATTACTGGAACGAATTGCAAAAATCGCTGAAGTTGGAGACTTTTATCTCCCTCACCAACTTCAAACATCAGCTATCTGAGCAGCTAACCGATCGCTGCAGCTGTACATAGTCTATTGGTAAATAGCCCACCCTTTTCACCTACCTCATCCCCATACTGTTTTTATTTATTTACTTTTCTGCTCTTCTGCACACCAATATCTCTACCTGTACATGACCATCTGATCTTTTATCACTCCAGTGTTAATCTGCAAAATTGTAATTATTTGCCTACCTCCTCATGCCTTTTGCACACATTGTATATAGACCCCCCCTTTGTTTTCTACTGTGTTATTGACTTGTTAATTGTTTACTCCATGTGTAACTCTTTGTTGTATGCTCACACTGCTATGCTTTATCTTGGCCAGGTCGCAGTTGCAAATGAGAACTTGTTCTCAACTAGCCTACCTGGTTAAATAAAGGTGAAATAAAAAAATAAAAAATAAAAAAATTACGCACACCTGTCACCATCGTTACGCGTACCTGCGCCTCGCGAGACTCTCCTGGACTCCATCACCTTCCTGATGACTCCCTTTGGTTCTTTCCCCAGCCGTTATGTATTCTGTTCCTGTGTTATATGTCTGTACGCTACTGTTGTTTCTTGTTTTGTTCCATGTTTCATTTATTATTAAATTGACTCCCTGTACTTACTTCCCGACTCCTAGCGTAGCTGCTACATCTGTGCCCAGTGGATAAGAGACTTCTCTCTCCTCATTGCTAGACTAATTGGTCCTATCTACTGGAACCCTGCTGTTCCACTTGGGACACTTGATGGAGTTTGGAGGACAGAAAAGCTACAGGGAATAACTACTTTACTGGAAGGAAGCCATCACATGGCATTTACAGTGAAACAGTGAGGAGGAGTGGAAAGGGGGCAATTAAGAACCAAGAAATAAACTATTTTCGAATGCCTGGCAAAATAATGATGGTGAACTGTGGAGGTGATGCTCATCAAGAACTAGATTTTCTACTGGCTCACAACATTTTCCTTCCATTCCCTTGCTTTGTTTTCACCCATGTAGGTCAGCAGGCCTCTCTCTCTGGTCTGAGTGTGTTAAAATGTACAGACACATTGGAACTGACATTGACAGAGACATTGAGAGAGACAGAGACATTGAGAGAGGCATTGAGAGAGACGCTGGCATTTTGACAGAGACATTGAGAGAGACAGAGACATTGACAGAGACAGTGCTGCTCATCCCTCTAGGGACTTCTCCCTTGCTGTGTGTGTCTGTACTGTGATATTCTGCCCAGCAGAGCACAATTCCATATCTATAGAAATGAGAAAAACAAAATAGACTGGTATGTCTCACACTGTCACAGTTAGGCCTAAGCCTAAAATGTACAGCAGTGCAATTTCTCCACATGACTGTTCCAGCCTATTCTGTCACAATGAGACGCCTGTGGGAAGAACGTGTGTGCGTGTGTGTGTGTGTGTGTGTGTGTGCTTACGTGTGTGTGTGTGTGTGTGTGTGTGTGCTTACGTGTGTGTGTGTGTGTGTGTGTGTGTGTGTGTGTGTGTGTGTGTGTGTGTGTGTGTGTGTGTGTGTGTGTGTGTGTGTGTGTGTGTGTGTGTGTGTGTGTGTGTGTGTGTGTGTGTGCTTACGTGTGTGTGTGTGTGTGTGTGTGTGTGTGTGTGTGTGTGTGTGTGTGTGTGTGTGTGTGTGTGTGTGTGTGTGTGTGTGTGTGTGTGTGTTTGTATGATCTTCATTTGGGCCAGTTTGCTAGAGCAGGAAAATAATGCATAATGTCTAGATTTAATCTAGAATCATTCAATCCCATACTTACATACTTACTTGCTTTTTCTTTCAGTTAAACAACTTGCAGTAAAGAAAATCATATCAAATAACTGGTAAATCTTCATCCCTGTAACATGTAATGTTATGTAGGCTGTATCTAGTGGAGGCTGTACCTAATGTAGGCTGTACCTAGTGGAGGCTGTACCTAGTGGAGGCTGTATCTAATGTAGGCTGTACCTAGTGGAGGCTGTATCTAATGTAGGCTGTACCTAGTGGAGGCTGTATCTAATGTAGGCTGTACCTAGTGGAGGCTGTATCTAATGTAGGCTGTACCTAGTGGAGGCTGTACCTAATGTAGGCTGTACCTAGTGGAGGCTGTACCTAATGTAGGCTGTACCTAGTGGAGGCTGTATCTAATGTAGGCTGTACCTAGTGGAGGCTGTATCTAATGTAGGCTGTACCTAGTGGAGGCTGTATCTAATGTAGGCTGTACCTAGTGGAGGCTGTACCTAATGTAGGCTGTACCTAGTGGAGGCTGTACCTAATGTAGGCTGTACCTAGTGGAGGCTGTATCTAATGTAGGCTGTACCTAGTGGAGGCTGTATCTAATGTAGGCTGTACCTAGTGGAGGCTGTATCTAATGTAGGCTGTACCTAGTGGAGGCTGTATCTAATGTAGGCTGTACCTAGTGTAGGCTGTATCTAGTGGAGGCTGTACCTAGTGTAGGCTGTATCTAGTGGAGGCTGTATCTAATGTAGGCTGTATCTAATGTAGGCTGTACCTAGTGGAGGCTGTACCTAGTGTAGGCTGTATCTAGTGGAGGCTGTATCTAATGTAGGCTGTACCTAGTGGAGGCTGTACCTAGTGTAGGCTGTATCTAATGTAGGCTGTACCTAGTGTAGGCTGTGCCTAGTGGAGACTGTATCTAATGTAGGCTGTACCTAGTGTAGGCTGTATCTAATGTAGGCTGTACCTAGTGTAGGCTGTATCTAATGTAGGCTGTACCTAGTGTAGGCTGTATCTAATGTAGGCTGTACCTAGTGGAAGCTGTGCCTAGTGGAAGCTGTGCCTAGTGGAAGCTGTGCCTAGTTGAAGCTGTGCCTAGTGGAAGCTTTGCCTAGTGGAAGCTGTGTCTAGTGGAAGCTGTGCCTAGTGGAAGCTGTGCCTAGTGGAAGCTGTGTCTAGTGGAAGCTGTGTCTAGTGGAAGCTGTGCCTAGTGGAAGCTGTGTCTAGTGGAAGCTGTGTCTAGTGGAAGCTGTGCCTAGTGGAAGCTGTGCCTAGTGGAAGCTGTGCCTAGTGGAAGCTGTGCCTAGTGGAAGCTGTGTCTAGTGGAAGCTGTGTCTAGTGGAAGCTGTGCCTAGTGGAAGCTGTGCCTAGCGGAAGCTGTGCCTAGCGGAAGCTGTGTCTAGCGGAAGCTGTGTCTAGTGGAAGCTGTGCCTAGTGGAAGTTGTGTCTAGTGGAAGCTGTGCCTAGTGGAAGCTGTGCCTAGTGGAAGCTGTGCCTAGTGGAAGCTGTGTCTAGTGGAAGCTGTGCCTAGTGGAAGCTGTGCCTAGTGGAAGCTGTGCCTAGTGGAAGCTGTGCATAGTGGAAGCTGTGCCTAGTGGAAGCTGTGCCTAGTGGAAGCTGTGTCTAGTGGAAGCTGTGTCTAGTGTAAGCTGTGTCTAGTGGAAGCTGTGCCTAGTGGAAGCTGTGCCTAGTGGAAGCTGTGCCTAGTGGAAGCTGTACCTAGTGGAAGCTGTGCCTAGTGGAAGCTGTGCCTAGTGGAAGCTGTACCTAGTGGAAGCTGTACCTAGTGGAAGCTGTGCCTAGTGGAAGCTGTGTCTAGTGGAAGCTGTACCTAGAGGAAGCTGTGCCTAGTGGAAGCTGTGTCTAGTGTAAGCTGTGTCTAGTGGAAGCTGTGCCTAGTGGAAGCTGTGCCTAGTGGAAGCTGTGCCTAGTGGAAGCTGTACCTAGTGGAAGCTGTGCCTAGTGGAATCTGTACCTAGTGGAAGCTGTACCTAGTGGAAGCTGTACCTAGTGGAAGCTGTGCCTAGTGGAAGCTGTGCCTAGTGGAAGCTGTGCCTAGTGGAAGCTGTGCCTAGTGGAGGCTGTGTCTAGTGGAAGCTGTGCCTAGTGGAAGCTGTGCCTAGTGGAAGCTGTACCTAGTGGAGGCTGTGTCTAGTGGAAGCTGTGCCTAGTGGAAGATGTGCCTAGTGGAAGCTGTGCCTAGTGGAAGCTGTGTCTAGTGGAAGCTGTGTCTAGTGGAAGCTGTGCCTAGTGGAAGCTGTGGCTAGTGGAAGCTGTGCCTAGTGGAAGCTGTGCCTAGTGGAAGCTGTGCCTAGTGGAAGCTGTACCTAGTGGAGGCTGTGTCTAGTGGAAGCTGTGCCTAGTGGAAGATGTGCCTAGTGGAAGCTGTGCCTAGTGGAAGCTGTGTCTAGTGGAAGCTGTGTCTAGTGGAAGCTGTGCCTAGTGGAAGCTGTGGCTAGTGGAAGCTGTGCCTAGTGGAAGCTGTGCCTAGTGGAAGCTGTGCCCAGTGGAAGCTGTGTCTAGTGGATGCTGTGTCTAGTGGAAGCTGCGCCTAGTGGAAGCTGTGTCTAGTGGAAGCTGTGCCTAGTGGAAGCTGTGTCTAGTGGAAGCTGTGCCTAGTGGAAGCTGTGCCTAGTGGAAGCTGTGTCTAGTGGAAGCTGTGCCTAGTGGAAGCTGTGCCTAGTGGAAGCTGTGCCTAGTGGAAGCTGTGCCTAGTGGAAGCTGTGTCTAGTGGAAGCTGTGTCTAGTGGAAGCTGTGCCTAGTGGAAGCTGTGTCTAGTGGAAGCTGTGTCTAGTGGAAGCTGTGTCTAGTGGAAGCTGTGCCTAGTGGAAGCTGCGTCTAGTGGAAGTTGTGCCTAGTGGAAGCTGTGTCTAGTGGAAGCTGTGTCTAGTGGAAGCTGTGCCTAGTGGAAGCTGTGCCTAGTGGAAGCTGTGTCTAGTGGAAGCTGTGCCTAGTGGAAGCTGTGCCTAGTGGAAGCTGTGCCTAGTGGAAGCTGTGTCTAGTGGAAGCTGTGTCTAGTGCAGGAAATGTTCTGCTCTGCATTTTTTTTTTTACGTTCAAACGGCTCTCCTGGGAAGTCGTGACTTGCGACATACGCCTAGTTTCCTGAATTGGGTCACATTTGATTTGTAGAATAAAGACTTTCCTACCACAGCTTCAACGAGTGTCAGAGATGTAGAGAGATTTAGGGTGTTCCTCATCCTGCTGCCTCCCTGCCTGCTGCCTGCCTGCCTCCCTGCTGCCTGCCTCCCTGCTGTCTGTCTCCCTGCTGCCTGCTGCCTGCCTGCTGCCTGCCTCCCTGCTGCCTGTCTGCGGCCTGCCTGCTGCCTTCCTCCCTGCCTGCTGCCTGATGGCTGCCTGCCTGCCTGCTTGCCTGCCTGCCTTCTGCCTGATGGCTGCCTGCCTGCTGCCTGATGGCTGCCTGCCTGCTTGCCTGCCTGCTGCCTGATGGCTGACTGCCTGCCTGCCTGCTTGCCTGCCTGCCTGCCTGCCTGCTTGCCTGCCTATCTAACTTAATTTATGTGATGAAGAAAGCTTTTGACATTTGGTTATAAGCAGCACCAAGGGTCCTCAGCCTCAGATAGCTAGGGGACTTATTAGGCTCGCTCAGTGCCTAAGAGAAAATTTGACTGCTAACCTTAGAATGGAAATATAACATGTTTTTTTTAGTACCTTGGTTGAAAATCTATGTTATGGCTTACTTTCTAAACGTAATCCAAAATGCTAAAAATATATAAATATACAAAGTACCAGTCAACAGTTGGAACACGCCTGCTCAGACATCAAAGTGTTAAACAAATAAAAATATATTAGCCAATATAAGTAGCCACCCTTTGCCTTGATGACAGCTTTGCACACTCTTGGCATTCTCTCAACCAGCTTCACGAGGCAGTCACCTGGCATGCATTTCAATTAACAGGTGTGCCTTGTTCAAAGTTAATTTGTGGAATTTCTTTCCTTCTTAATGTATTTGAGCTAATCAGTTGTGTTGTGACAAGATGGGGAGGTATACAGAAGATAACCAATCAGTTGTGTTGTGACAAGATGGGGAGGTATACAGAAGATATCCCTATTTGTTAAAAGACCGAGTTCATATTATGGCAAGAACAGCTCAAATGATGGTCAGTCAATGCAGAAAATGTCAAGAACTTTGAAAGTTTCTTCAAGTACAGTTGCAAAAACCATCAAGCGCTATGAAGAAAGTGGCTCTCATGAGAGCCGCCACAGGAATGGAAGACCCAGAGTTACCTCTGCAGAGGATAAGTTCATTAGAGTTTCCAGCCTCAGAAATTGCACCCCAAATAAATGCTTCATAGAGTTCAAGTAACAGACACATCTCAACCTCAACAGTTCAGAGGAGACTATGTGAATCAGGCCTTCATGGTCGAATTGCTGCAAAGAAACCACTACTAAAGGACACCAATAAGAAGAAGAGACTTGCCTGGGCCAAGAAACACGAGCAATAGACATTAGACTGGTGGAAATCTGTCCTTTAGTCTGATGAGTCCAAATGTTTGATTTTATGTTCCAACCTTCGTGTCTTTGTGAGATGTAGAGTAGGTGAATGGATGATCTCTGCATGTGTGGTTCCCACCGTGAAGCATGGAGGAGGAGGTGTGATGGTGCTTCACTGGTGACACTGTCAGTGATTTATTTAGAATTCAAGGCACACTTAACCAGCATGGCTACCACAGCATTCTGCAGTGATACACCATCTCATCTGGTTTGGGCGAATCATTTGTTTTTCAACAGGACAATGATCCAAAACACACCTACAGACTGTGTAAATGTTCTTTGACCAAGAAGGAAATTGATGGAGTGCTGCATCAGATGACCTGGCCTCCACAATCACCCGACCTCAACCCAATTGAGATGGTTTGGGATGAGTTGGACCGCAAAGTGACAGAAAAGCAGCCAACAAGTGCTCAGCATATGTGGGAACTCCTTCCAGACTGTTGGAAAAGCATTCCAGGTGAAGCTGATTGAGAGAATGCCAAGACGGTGCAAAGCTGTCTTCCGCCCAAGTCGGCTCCTCTCCTTGTTCGGGCGGCATTCGGTGGGTCTCTCCTGTATTGTTACGCAACAACGTTATCAAACTTTTACACGTAGATTGACCATGATGAACACCATTCGGTGGGTCTCTCCTGTATTGTTACGCAACAACGTTATCAAACTTTTACACGTAGATTGACCATGATGAACACCATTCGGTGGGTCTCTCCTGTATTGTTACGCAACAACGTTATCAAACTTTTACACGTAGATTGACCATGATGAACACCATTCGGTGGTCGACGTCACCGGCTTTCTAGCCATGGCCGCTCCATGCATCCATTTGTTTTGTCTCTGCTCTCCTGCACCCGACTTCGCTACCAGTACGCACACACCTGACAGTCATAAAGGCAAAAAGTGGCTCTTTTGAAGAGTATAAAATATATTTTGATTTGTTTAACACCTTTTTGGTTACTACATGATTCCATATGTGTTACTTCATAGTTGTGATGCCTTCACTATTATTCTACAATGTACAAAATGGTACAAATAAAGAAAAACCCTTGAATGAGGAGGTGTGTCCAAACTTTTGACTATATTGGTCCAATGAGATTATGCATATGTGTAACAAAATATAATATGCACAATAAGATACAATGAAATCATGTATGGCATTTAGGTTTGCATGCAGGTGTGTGTGTGTGTGTGTGTGTGTGTGTGTGTGTGTGTGTGTGTGTGTGTGTGTGTGTGTGTGTGTGTGTGTGTGTGTGTGTGTGTGTGTGTGTGTGTGTGTGTGTGTGTGTGTGTGTTGTTTACTCTCTGTTTGACCAGGGGGTGTGAGACACTGGAGTGGACGTCTGTTAATTGGTTCACTCGTCAGTGGACAGCCCTCTGTGTGTCATGAGAGAAGGGGGCTTATTAATGTGATGGATGAGCACAGATGGAGCCGGCAGGGTGGAGCCGGCAGGGTGGAGTCGGCAGGGTGGAGCCGGCAGGGTGGTGCCGGCAGGAAGGAGCTGACAGGTTGGAGCCGGCAGGGTGGTGCCGGCAGGAAGGAGCTGACAGGTTGGAGCCGGCAGGGTGGTGCCGGCAGGAAGGAGCTGGCAGGGTGGAGCCGGCAGGGTGGTGCCGGCAGGAAGGAGCTGGCAGGGTGGAGCCGGCAGGGTGGTGCCGGCAGGAAGGAGCTGGCAGGGTGGAGCCGGCAGGGTGGTGCCGGCAGGAAGGAGCTGGCAGGGTGGAGCCGGCAGGGTGGTGCCGGCAGGAAGGAGCTGCCAGGGTGGAGCCGGCAGGGTGGTGCCGGCAGGAAGGAGCTGCCAGGGTGGAGCCGGCAGGGTGGAGCTGCCAGGGTGGAGCTGCCAGGGTGGAGCTGCCAGGGTGGAGATGCCAGGGTGGAGCTGCCAGGGTGGAGCTGCCAGGGTGGAGCTGCCAGGGTGGTTGTATACATATGCAAGCACATACATTTGCAACACACACTGACTCTCTCTTTTACACACACACACACACACACACACACACACACATTTGTGTGTGTACAGGGAGAGGAGCATTTGTACAGCGTGGACCTCAGCTTGCAAAATACCTCCTTTAATATCAGTCTTCAAACCCCTGTCTGTTCCCGGAGCTTTGAGGCTGTGTGCTTCCCTTTCCCTGTCTGTTCCCGGAGCTTTGAGGCTGTGTGCTTCCCTTTCACTGCAGGTTAACACACAGTGTTTTTTTGGTTGTCTTAAACAAATCTTCTTTGAAACAAAAGTATACACCTCACACACATGGTCTTAAAAAAAGAAGACAGCTGTACCATGTCAGATATAGAGTTTAAATGTGTTACATTTTCAGTTTCCATCCCAATATTACACTTTATGTACATCACAGAAGACTGAACAAAACCGTTTAACATAGAAACACTGGATTGTCGGCGTAAAACAAAAATATGTTTATTAATTCTGAAATTATAAAAAAATATGAACAACATTCCACCCAGTAGGCCACAAGAGGGCGCTTTGTTCATTCTACTGCAGGAAATGGCTGGGTGTATTACACATGCAGAGGAAATGACATGGCCGTGCCGCTTTCGCTGTTCTGAGTTTTTTTAATGCGGTGTGGTGGGAACACTCCTCTTCAGGGGTCCTGGCTTTGCCTCAGTGGGGAGAGCCGCTACCTTCCACATCTTATCTTGAAGGATTTAAAGAGCTCTTTTTATTGATTTGGGTTTTTGGGTAGACTGTGGGTTTCGCTTGGTTTGATGAAACACCTCAGGTTCTCAACATCATGGAAAAACAGCCTTCTACCCACAACCTCCTTGAGAGAAACACAGACAGAAACACACACACACACACACACACACACACATACACACACATATACACCTACAGTTGACGTTGGAAGTTCACATACACCTTAGCCAAAAACATTTAAACTCAGTTTTTCACAATTCCTGACATTTAATCCTAGTAAACATTCCCTCTCTTAGGTCAGTTAGGATCACCACTTTATTTTAAGAATGTGAAATGTCAGAATAATAGTAGAGATAATTATTTATTTCAGCTTTTATTTCGTTCATCACGTTCCCAGTAGGTCAGAAGTTTACATACACTCAATTAGTATTTGGTAGCATTGCCTTTAAATTGTTTAACTTGGGTCAAATGTTTCGGGTAACCTTCCACAAGCTTCCCACAATAAGTTGGGTGAATTTTGGCCCATTCCTCCTGACAGAGCTGGTGTAACTGAATCAGGTTTGTAGGCCTTCTTGCTCGCACATGCTTTTTCAGTTCTGCCCACACATTTTCTGTAGGATTGAGGTCAATGCTTTGTGATGGCCACTCTAATACCTTGACTTTGTTGTCCTTAAGCCATTTTGCCACAACTTTGGAATTATGCTTGGTGTCATTGTCCATTTGGAAGACCCATTTGTGACCAAGCTTTAACTTCCTGACTAATGTCTTGAGATGTTGCTTCAATATATCCACATAATTTTCCTCCTCATGATGCCATCTATTTTGTGAAGTGCGCTAGTCCCTCTGGCAGCAAAGCACCCCCACAACATGATGCTGCCACCCCCGTGCTTCACGGTTGGGATGGTGTTCTTCGGCTTGCAAGCCTCCCCCTTTTTCCTCCAAACATGACAGTCATTATGGCCAAACAGTTCTATTTTTGTTTCATCAGACCAGAAGACATTTCTCCAAAAAGTACGACCTTTGTCCCCATGTGCAGTTGCAAACCGTAGTCTGGCTTTTTTATGCCGGTTTTGGAGCAGTGGCTTCTTCCTTGCTGAGCAGCCTTTCAGGTTATGTCGATACAGGACTCGTTTTACTGTGGATATAGATACTTTTATACCTGTTTCCTCCAGCATCTTCACAAGGTCCTTTGCTGTTGTTCTGGGATTGATTTGTACATTTCGCACCAAAGTTCGTTCATCTCTAGGAGACAGAACGCGTCTCCTTCCTGAGCGGTATGACGACTGCGTGGTCCCATGGTGTTTATACTTGCGCACTATTGTTTGTACAGATGAACGTGGTACTTTCAGGCATTTGGAAATTGCTCCCAAGGATGAACCAGACTTGTGGAGGTCTACAAAAGGTCTTGGCTGATTTCTTTTGATTTTCCCATGATGTCAAGCAAGGAGGCACTGAGTTTGAAGGTAGGCCTTGAAATACATCCACAGGTACACCTCCAATTAACTAAAGTTATGTCAATTAGCCTATCAGAAGCTTCTAAAGCCATGACATCATTTTCTGGAATTTTCAATTTACAATGAATTATAAGTGAAATAATCTGTCTGTAAACAATTGTTGGAAAAATTACTTGTGTCATGCACAAAGTAGATGTCCTAACCGACTTGTCAAACTATAGTTTGTTAACAAGAAATTTGTGGAGTGGTTGAAAAACGACCTAAGTGTATGTAAACTTCCGACTTCAACACACACACACACACACACACACACACACACACACACACACACACACACACACACACACACACACACACACACACACACACACACACACACACACACACACACACACACACACACACACACACACACACACACACACACACACACACACACACACTGCCTGTCACATGTCAGGTAGGGTCATAAAGGTGTTAGAACAAAAGCAGACTGTTTTCTGAGGCTGTTCTAGAGAGGGTTTTACACCAGCTGTCTTTTTCCAGGATTGCAAAGGACCATACAATGTACTGTCCCTCTGCAGCTCAGTAACCATACAATGTACTGTTCCTCTGCAGCTCATTAACCATACAATGTACCTTCCCTCAGCAGCTCATTAACCATACAATGTACTGTCCCTCTGCAGCTCATTAACCATACAATGTACTGTCCCTCTGCAGCTCATTAACCATACGATGTACTGTCCCTCTGCAGCTCAGTAACCATACAATGTACTGTCCCTCAGCAGCTCATTAACCATACGATGTACCTTCCCTCAGCAGCTCAGTAACCATACAATGTACTGTCCCTCTGCAGCTCATTAACCATACAATGTACTGTCCCTCTGCAGCTCATTAACCATACAATGTACTGTCCCTCAGCACCTAAATAGTTCAGACCCTCATGACCCAGCCTGTCACCCTGTTCAGACCCTCATGACCCAGCCTGTAACCCTGTTCAGACCCTCATGACCCAGCCTGTAACCCAGTTCAGACCCTCATGACCCAGTCTGTCACCCTGTTCAGACCCTCATGACCCAGCCTGTCACCCTGTTCAGACCCTCATGACCCAGCCTGTCACCCTGTTCAGACCCTCATGACCCAGCCTGTCACCCTGTTCAGACCCTCATGACCCAGCCTGTCACCCTGTTCAGACCCTTATGACCCAGCCTGTCACCCTGTTCAGACCCTCATGACCCAGCCTGTCAGCCTGTTCAGACCCTCATGACCCAGCCTGTTACCCAGTTCAGACCCAGCCTGTTACCCAGAACATTAAAAGGACCGTGTGAGAGGAGGAGTTTGAGGAGGGTGGGAGAGGAACATTAAAAGGACTGTGGGAGAGGAGGAGTTTGAGGAGGGTGGGAGAGGTACATTAAAAGGACTGTGGGAGAGGAGGAGTTTGATGAGGGTGGGAGAGGAACATTAAAAGGACTGGGGGAGAGGAGGAGTTTGAGGAGGGTGGGAGAGGAACATTAAAAGGACTGTGGGAGAGGAGGAGTTTGAGGGGGGTGGGAGAGGAGGAGTTTGAGGAGGGTGGGAGAGGAACATTAAAAGGACCGTGTGAGAGGAGGAGTTTGAGGAGGGTGGGAGAGGAACATTAAAAGGACTGTGGGAGAGGAGGAGTTTGAGGAGGGTGGGAGAGGTACATTAAAAGGACTGTGGGAGAGGAGGGGTTTGAGGAGGGTGGGAGAGGCACATTAAAAGGACTGTGGGAGAGGAGGCGTTTGAGGAGGGTGGGAGAGGAACATTAAAAGGACTGTGGGAGAGGAGGAGTTTGAGGAGGGTGGGAGAGGAACATTAAAAGGACTGTGGGAGAGGAGGAGTTTGAGGAGGGTGGGAGAGGAGGAGTTTGAGGAGGGTAGAGGAGGAGAAGTTTGAGGAGGGTGGGAGAGGAACATTAAAAGGACTGTGGGAGAGGACGAGTTTGAGGAGGGTGGGAGAGGGGGAGTTTGAGGAGGGTGGAGGAGGAGAAGTTTGAGGAGGGTAGGTGAGGAGAAGTTTGAGGAGGGTGGGAGAGGAGGAGTCTGAGGAGGGTGGGAGAGGAGGCATTTGAGAAGGGTGGGAGAGGAGGAGTTTGAGGAGGGTGGGAGAGGAGGCATTTGAGAAGGGTGGGAGTAGAGGAGTTTGAGGAGGGTGGGAGAGGAGAGGTTTGAGGAGAGTGGTAGAGGAGAAGTTTGAGGAGGGTGGGAGAGGAACATTAAAAGGACTGTGGGAGAGGACGAGTTTGAGGAGGGTGGGAGAGGAGGAGTTTGAGGAGGGTGGAGGAGGAGAAGTTTGAGGAGGGTAGGTGAGGAGACGTTTGAGGAGGGTGGGAGAGGAGGAGTTTGTGGAGGGTGGGAGAGGAGGCATTTGAGAAGGGTGGGAGAGGAACATTAAAAGGACTGTGGGAGAGGAGGAGTTTGAGGGGGGTGGGAGAGGAGGAGTTTGAGGAGGGTGGGAGAGGAACATTAAAAGGACCGTGTGAGAGGAGGAGTTTGAGGAGGGTGGGAGAGGAACATTAAAAGGACTGTGGGAGAGGAGGAGTTTGAGGAGGGTGGGAGAGGAGGAGTTTGAGGAGGGTGGGAAGAGGTACATTAAAAGGACTGTGGGAGAGGAGGGGTTTGAGGAGGGTGGGAGAGGCACATTAAAAGGACTGTGGGAGAGGAGGCGTTTGAGGAGGGTGGGAGAGGAACATTAAAAGGACTGTGGGAGAGGAGGAGTTTGAGGAGGGTGGGAGAGGAACATTAAAAGGACTGTGGGAGAGGAGGAGTTTGAGGAGGGTGGGAGAGGAGGAGTTTGAGGAGGGTAGAGGAGGAGAAGTTTGAGGAGGGTGGGAGAGGAACATTAAAAGGACTGTGGGAGAGGACGAGTTTGAGGAGGGTGGGAGAGGAGGAGTTTGAGGAGGGTGGAGGAGGAGAAGTTTGAGGAGGGTAGGTGAGGAGAAGTTTGAGGAGGGTGGGAGAGGAGGAGTTTGAGGAGGGTGGGAGAGGAGGCATTTGAGAAGGGTGGGAGAGGAGGAGTTTGAGGAGGGTGGGAGAGGAGGCATTTGAGAAGGGTGGGAGTAGAGGAGTTTGAGGAGGGTGGGAGAGGAGGAGTTTGAGGAGAGTGGTAGAGGAGAAGTTTGAGGAGGGTGGGAGAGGAACATTAAAAGGACTGTGGGAGAGGACGAGTTTGAGGAGGGTGGGAGAGGAGGAGTTTGAGGAGGGTGGAGGAGGAGAAGTTTGAGGAGGGTAGGTGAGGAGAAGTTTGAGGAGGGTGGGAGAGGAGGAGTTTGTGGAGGGTGGGAGAGGAGGCATTTGAGAAGGGTGGGAGAGGAGGAGTTTGAGGAGGGTGGGAGAGGAGGAGTTTGAGGAGAGTGGGAGAGGAGGAGTTTGAGGAGGGTGGGAGAGGAGAAGTTTGAGAAGGGTGGGAGAGGAAGAGTTTGAGGAGAGTGGGAGAGGAGGAGTTTGAGGAGGGTGGGAGAGGAGGGTGGGAGAGGTGAAGTTTTAGAATGGTGGGAGAGGAGAAGTTGAGAAGGGTGGGAGAGGAGGAGTTTGTGGGGAGTGGGAGAGGAGGAGTTTGAGGAGGGTGGGAGAGGAGGAGTTTGAGGAAGGTGTGTTTCGGAGAGAACTATCTTTGAATCTGAGATATCTTTCTACCAAAGACCCATAATGACATAGTGTACTCTGTTCTCTCAACCTAGATGCTCTTAGACCAGTGGCCAATGGAAAATCCACTCTAAATAAAAGATCAAAGAGGTAATGGATGGAGTCCCACATTCCTCTTCAATCAGACCTCAACCCTCAGCCTTAACGCTCTTATTATAAATCTGTAAACATTGAACAATTGATTAAGATCCTGAAGATGCCATCGATGTGAGCCACAACAAGATTTTTTATTATTGACGGGTGAACACACGTTAGTGAGTGAGTGAGTGAGTGAGTGAGTGAGTGAGTGAGTGAGTGAGAGAGAGAGAGAGAGAGAGAGAGAGAGAGAGAGGAGAGAGAGAGAGAGAGAGAGAGAGAGAGAGAGAGAGAGAGAGAGAGAGAGATGGCTAGATGGCGGAATAGAGAAAGAGAGAGGTGGAGACACCCAAGGTGAGGCAAGGTTAGTTGAATACCTCTTTGGGATTTGCACTAAATGAATAAATAAATCCATTCCCTGATTTGTTCTTCTTATTTAGTGGCCTGACAACCCAGCAGTGAGGAGATCCTAGTGGACCTCTGACCTCCAGCACCATTCCAGCCTCTTACTGGAATTTCTGCTCCACCATCTCATCTGGTCGCTGAAGCTAGCTCTTAAATGATTCAAGGCTGTTACTCAGTCAGTCTAATCCTTAAGGTCCAGAGGGAGGGAGGAGAGTGGGAGGCAGGTAGAGGAAGGACGGGAGGAAGGGAAGAGGGATGGGAGAAAGAGAGAGGAGGAAGAGGATGGCGATTGCTGGGGTATAAGTTGAGAGAAAGAGAGAAAAACAAAATGTTGGGGAAAAGGGCAAGACGCATGTTCACACCACCCTGCCGGCTCCATCTGTGCTCATCCATCACATTAATAAGCCCCCTTCTCTCAAGACACACAGAGAGCTGTCCACTGACGAGTGAACCAATTAACAGACGTCCACTCCAGTGTCATTACACCCCCTGGTCAAACAAAGAGTAGACAACTCCACACAAACACACACACACACACACACACACACACACACACACACACAGAGAGAGAGAGAGAGAGAGAGAGAGAGAGAGAGAGAGAGAGGGAGAGAGAGAGAGAGAGAGAGAGAGAGAGAGAGAGAGAGAGAGAGAGAGAGAGAGAGAGAGAGAGAGAGAGAGAGAGAGAGAGAGAGAGAGAGAGAGATTAACAGAGAGCGACAGAGAGAGTGAGACAGGGAGAGACAGAGAGAGACAGAGAGAGACAGAGAGAGAGCGAGAGAGAGCTCTGGATGTGCTCTGGATGGTTTCAGACCATGGACAGAATCTGTCAACCCTGTGCTCTGGATGGTTTCAGAACCATGGACAGCACCTGTCAACCCTGTGCTCTGGATGGTTTTCAGAACCATGGACAGCATCTGTCAACCCTGTGCTCTGGATGGTTTTAGAACCATGGACAGTGACAGAGAGTTGCATGCCGTTTCTGTCACACTCAATCAGAACAATGTGTCTCGTTGTGATCTGAAAACCAGGTGTGTTCCCTAGCTTGCCAACCGGTGACATTTCATGATCAAGTGAGCGTCAACACATCCTGACACTCTGGTCCTGGAGGACTGGAACTCGGCATCTCTGTTGTACAGATGCTTCACCTAGTTTAGCTTAGTCCCTGGCTAAACTTAACCATGTGTTATCCTCTCTCTTCTGTCTCTGTTTTCTACAGCGGTATAGCTGGGAAGAAATGTGGCACCATCATTCTGTCTGTAGAGGAGCTGGGTAACTGCAGAGTAAGTAGACCAACTAGTAACTTCTGGTATTACCATCACTATACTGTAGACCAGGGGGGTCGAACTCATTTCATTTCAACAACCTAGAGTCTGCTGGTTTTAGGATTGAGACCTAGGCAACCAGGTGAGGGTAGTTCCTCACTAATTAGTGACCTTAATTAATCCATCAAGTACGAGGAAGGAGCAACAACCTTCAGACACTTCAGATACTAGGTCCTCCATGGAATGAGTTTGACACGTGCTGCATCTGGGTTTTTATTTATTATGGATCACTATTAGCATTACTCTTCATAACGGAATTCACAACACTCTGAGTGTGTGCCCTCATGCCCCTACTCCACTACCACATATCCACAACACACTAAGTATGTGCCCTCAGGCCCCCGACTCCACTACCACATATCCACAACACACTAAGTGTGTGCCCTCAGGCCCCCGACTCCACTACCACATATCCACAACACACTACGTGTGTGCCCTCAGGCCCCTACTCCACTACCACATATCCACAACACACTAAGTGTGTGCCCTCAGGCCCCCGACTCCACTACCACATATCCACAACACACTAAGTGTGTGCCCTCAGGCCCCCGACTCCACTACCACATATCCACAACACACTAAGTGTGTGCCCTCAGGCCCCCGACTCCACTACCACATATCCACAACACACTAAGTGTGTGCCCTCAGGCCCCCGACTCCACTACCACATATCCACAACACACTAAGTGTGTGCCCTCAGGCCCCCGACTCCACTACCACATATCCACAACACACTAAGTGTGTGCCCTCAGGCCCCCGACTCCACTACCACATATCCACAACACTCTGAGTGTGTGCCCTCAGGCCCCTACTCCACTACCACATATCCACAACACTCTGAGTGTGTGCCCTCAGGCCCCCGACTCCACTACCACATATCCACAACACTCTGAGTGTGTGCCCTCAGGCCCCTACTCCACTACCACATATCCACAACACACTAAGTGTGTGCCCTCAGGCCCCCGACTCCACTACCACATATCCACAACACACTAAGTGTGTGCCCTCAGGCCCCCGACTCCACTACCACATATCCACAACACACTAAGTGTGTGCCCTCAGGCCCCCGACTCCACTACCACATATCCACAACACACTAAGTGTGTGCCCTCAGGCCCCCGACTCCACTACCACATATCCACAACACACTAAGTGTGTGCCCTCAGGCCCCTACTCCACTACCACATATCCACAACACACTAAGTGTGTGCCCTCAGGCCCCCGACTCCACTACCACATATCCACAACACACTATGTGTGTGCCCTCAGGCCCCCGACTCCACTACCACATATCCACAACACACTAAGTGTGTGCCCTCAGGCCCCTACTCCACTACCACATATCCACAACACACTAAGTGTGTGCCCTCAGGCCCCCGACTCCACTACCACATATCCACAACACACTAAGTGTGTGCCCTCAGTCCCCCGACTCCACTACCACATATCCACAACACACTAAGTGTGTGCCCTCAGGCCCCCGACTCCACTACCACATATCCACAACACACTAAGTGTGTGCCCTCAGGCCCCCGACTCCACTACCACATATCCACAACACACTAAGTGTGTGCCCTCAGGCCCCCGACTCCACTACCACATATCCACAACACTCTGAGTGTGTGCCCTCAGGCCCCTACTCCACTACCACATATCCACAACACTCTGAGTGTGTGCCCTCAGGCCCCCGACTCCACTACCACATATCCACAACACTCTGAGTGTGTGCCCTCAGGCCCCCGACTCCACTACCACATATCCACAACACTCTGAGTGTGTGCCCTCAGGCCCCCGACTCCACTACCACATATCCACAACACTCTGAGTGTGTGCCCTCAGGCCCCTACTCCACTACCACATATCCACAACACTCTGAGTGTGTGCCCTCAGGCCCCCGACTCCACTACCACATATCCACAACACTCTGAGTGTGTGCCCTCAGGCCCCCGACTCCACTACCACATATCCACAACACACTATGTGTGTGCCCTCAGGCCCCCGACTCCACTACCACATATCCACAACACACTAAGTGTGTGCCCTCAGGCCCCTACTCCACTACCACATATCCACAACACACTAAGTGTGTGCCCTCAGGCCCCCGACTCCACTACCACATATCCACAACACACTAAGTGTGTGCCCTCAGTCCCCCGACTCCACTACCACATATCCACAACACACTAAGTGTGTGCCCTCAGGCCCCCGACTCCACTACCACATATCCACAACACACTAAGTGTGTGCCCTCAGGCCCCCGACTCCACTACCACATATCCACAACACACTAAGTGTGTGCCCTCAGGCCCCTACTCCACTACCACATACCCACAACACACTAAGTGTGTGCCCTCAGGCCCCCGACTCCACTACCACATATCCACAACACACTAAGTGTGCGCCCTCAGGCCCAGACTCCACTACCACATATCCACAACACACTAAGTGTGTGCCCTCAGGCCCCTACTCCACTACCACATATCCACAACACACTAAGTGTGTGCCCTCAGGCCCCCGACTCCACTACCACATATCCACAACACACTAAGTGTGTGCCCTCAGGCCCCCGACTCCACTACCACATATCCACAACACACTAAGTGTGTGCCCTCAGGCCCCCGACTCCACTACCACATATCCACAACACACTAAGTGTGTGCCCTCAGGCCCCCGACTCCACTACCACATATCCACAACACACTAAGTGTGTGCCCTCAGGCCCCTACTCCACTACCACATATCCACAACACACTAAGTGTGTGCCCTCAGGCCCCCGACTCCACTACCACATATCCACAACACACTAAGTGTGTGCCCTCAGTCCCCCGACTCCACTACCACATATCCACAACACACTAAGTGTGTGCCCTCAGGCCCCCGACTCCACTACCACATATCCACAACACACTAAGTGTGTGCCCTCAGGCCCCCGACTCCACTACCACATATCCACAACACACTAAGTGTGTGCCCTCAGGCCCCTACTCCACTACCACATATCCACAACACACTAAGTGTGTGCCCTCAGGCCCCCGACTCCACTACCACATATCCACAACACACTAAGTGTGCGCCCTCAGGCCCAGACTCCACTACCACATATCCACAACACACTAAGTGTGTGCCCTCAGGCCCCTACTCCACTACCACATATCCACAACACACTAAGTGTGTGCCCTCAGGCCCCCGACTCCACTACCACATATCCACAACACACTAAGTGTGTGCCCTCAGGCCCCCGACTCCACTACCACATATCCACAACACACTAAGTGTGTGCCCTCAGGCCCCCGACTCCACTACCACATATCCACAACACACTAAGTGTGTGCCCTCAGGCCCCCGACTCCACTACCACATATCCACAACACACTAAGTGTGTGCCCTCAGGCCCCCGACTCCACTACCACATATCCACAACACACTAAGTGTGTGCCCTCAGGCCCCCGACTCCACTACCACATATCCACAACACACTAAGTGTGTGCCCTCAGGCCCCCGACTCCACTACCACATATCCACAACACACTAAGTGTGTGCCCTCAGGCCCCTACTCCACTACCACATATCCACAACACACTAAGTGTGTGCCCTCAGGCCCCTACTCCACTACCACATATCCACAACACACTAAGTGTGTGCCCTCAGGCCCCCGACTCCACTACCACATATCCACAACACAAAATCCATGCGTACGTGTGTGTATAGTGTGTATGTTATCATGTGTGTGTATAGTGTGTCTGTTATCATGTGTGTGTATAGTGTGTATGTTATCATGTGTGTGTATAGTGTGTCTGTTATCATGTGTGTGTATAGTGTGTCTTTTATCATGTGTGTGTATAGTGTGTCTGTTATCATGTGTGTGTATAGTGTGTATGTTATCATGTGTGTATAGTGTGTCTGTTATCATGTGTGTGTATAGTGTGTATGTTATCATGTGTGTATAGTGTGTCTGTTATCATGTGTGTGTATAGTGTGTCTGTTATCATGTGTGTGTATAGTGTGTCTGTTATCATGTGTGTGTATAGTGTGTCTGTTATCATGTGTGTGTATAGTGTGTATGTTATCATGTGTGTGTATAGTGTGTCTGTTATCATGTGTGTGTATAGTGTGTCTGTTATCATGTGTGTGTATAGTGTGTATGTTATCATGTGTGTGTATAGTGTGTCTGTTATCATGTGTGTGTATAGTGTGTATGTTATCATGTGTGTGTATAGTGTGTCTGTTATCATGTGTGTGTATAGTGTGTCTGTTATCATGTGTGTGTATAGTGTGTATGTTATCATGTGTGTGTATAGTGTGTCTGTTATCATGTGTGTGTATAGTTGTTCCATAAGGTGTATTTTTATCAGTTTCGTAAATATAATTTTAGTGCTTGCATGAGTTACTTGATGTGGAATAGAGTTCCATTCGTTTCCCATAGTCTGTTCTGGACTTAGGGACTGTGAAGAGACCTCTGGTGGGTGTCTGAGCTGTGTGCCAGAAGTTTAGACAGACATCTCGGTACTCTCACAAATATACAGTACCAGTCAAAAGTTTGGACACACCTACTCATTCAAGGGTATTTATTTATTTTTTACTATTTTCTACATCGTAGAATAATAGTGAATACATCATACCTATGAAATAAGACACATGGAATCATGTAGCAACCAAAAAAGAGTTAAACAAATCAAAATATATTTTAGATTTTAGATTCTTCAAAGTAGCCTCGCTTTTCCTTGATGACAGCTTCAAATCAAATCAAATCAAATCAAATTTTATTTGTCACATACACATGGTTAGCAGATGTTAATGCGAGTGTAGCGAAATGCTTGTAATGCAAGTAATCTAGCTAACAATTCCAAAACTACTACCTTATAGACACAAGTGTAAGGGGATAAAGAATATGTACATAAAGATATATGAATGAGTGATGGTACAGAGCGGCATAGGAAAGATACAGTAGATGGTATTGAGTACAGTATATACATATGAGATGACTATGTAAACAAAGTGGCATTGTTAAAGTGGCTAGTGATACATGTATTACATAAAGATGCAGTAGATGATATAGAGTACAGTATATACATATACATATGAGATGAATAATGTAGGGTATGTAAACATTATATTAGGTAGCATTGTTTAAAGTGGCTAGTGATATATTTTACATCATTTCCCATCAATTCCCATTATTAAAGTGGCTGGAGTTGAGTCAGTGTGTTGGCAGCAGCCACTCAATGTTAGTGGTGGCTGTTTAACAGTCTGATGGCCTTTGATGCACCTGTACTGACCTCGCCTTCTGGATGATAGCGGGGTGAACAGGCAGTGGCTCGGGTGGTTGTTGTCCTTGATGATCTTTATGGCCTTCCTGTGACATCGGGTGGTGTAGGTGTCCTGGAGGGCAGGTAGTTTGCCCCCGGTGATGCGTTGTGCAGACCTCACTACCCTCTGGAGAGCCTTACGGTTGTGGGCGGAGCAGTTGCCGTACCAGGCGGTGATACAGCCCGACAGGATGCTCTCGATTGTGCATCTGTAGAAGTTTGTGAGTGCTTTTGGTGACAAGCCAAATTTCTTCAGCCTCCTGAGGTTGAAGAGGCGCTGCTGCGCCTTCTTCACGATGCTGTCTGTGTGGGTGGACCAATTCAGTTTGTCTGTGATGTGTACGCCGAGGAACTTAAAACTTACTACCCTCTCCACTACTGTTCCATCAATGTGGATAGGGGGGTGTTCCCTCTGCTGTTTCCTGAAGTCCACAATCATCTCCTTAGTTTTGTTGACATTGAGTGTGAGGTTATTTTCCTGACACCACACTCCGAGGGCCCTCACCTCCTCCCTGTAGGCCATCTCGTCGTTGTTGGTAATCAAGCCTACCACTGTTGTGTCGTCCACAAACTTGATGATTGAGTTGGAGGCGTGCGTGGCCACGCTGTCGTGGGTGAACAGGGAGTACAGGAGAGGGCTCAGAACGCAACCTTGTGGGTCCCCAGTGTTTAGGATCAGCAGGGTGGAAATTTTGTTGCCTACCCTCACCACCTGGGGGCGGCCCGTCAGGAAGTCCAGTACCCAGTTGCACAGGGCGGGGTCGAGACCCAGGGTCTCGAGCTTGATGACAAGCTTGTAGGGTACTATGGTGTTAAATGCCGAGCTGTAGTCGATGAACAGCATTCTCACATAGGTATTCCTCTTGTCCAGATGGGTTAGGGCAGTGTGGTTGAGATTGCATCGTCTGTGGACCTATTTGGGTGGTAAGCAAATTGGAGTGGGTCTAGGGTGTCAGGTAGGGTGGAGGTGATATGGTCCTTGACTAGTCTCTCAAAGCACTTCATGATGATGGAAGTGAGTGCTACGGGGCGGTAGTCGTTTAGCTCAGTTACCTTAGCTTTCTTGGGAACAGGAACAATGGTGGCCCTCTTGAAGCATGTGGGAACAACAGACTGGGATAGGGATTGATTGAATATGTCCGTAAACACACCAGCCAGCTTTGACACGTTTAAATGTTTTCCTTACCTCGGCTGCAGTGAAGGAGAGTCCGCATGTTTTGGTTGCGGGCCGTGTCAGTGGCACTGTATTGTCCTCAAAGCGGGGAAAAAAAGTTATTTAGTCTGCCTGGGAGCAAGACATCCTGGTCCGTGACGGGGCTGGTTTTCTTTTTGTAATCCGTGATTGACTGTAGACCCTGCCACATACCTCTTGTGTCTGAGCCGTTGAATTGAGATTCTACTTTGTCTCTATACTGACGCTTAGCTTGTTTGATTGCCTTGCGGAGGGAATAGTTACACTGTTTGTATTCGGTCATGTTTCCAGTCACCTTGCCCTGATTAAAAGCAGTGGTTCGGGCTTTCAGTTTCACGCGAATGCTGCCATCAATCCACGGTTTCTGGTTTGGGAATGTTTTAATGGTTGCTATGGGAACGACATCTTCAACGCCCGTTCTAATGAACTCGCTCACCGAATCAGCGTATTCGTCAATGTTGTTGTCTGACGCAATACGAAACATATCCCAGTCCACGTGATCGAAGCAGTCTTGAAGCGTGGAATCAGATTGGTCGGACCAGCGTTGAACAGACCTGAGCGCGGGAGCTTCTTGTTTTAGTTTCTGTCTGTAGGCAGGGATCAACAAAATGGAGTCGTGGTCAGCTTTTCCGAAAGGA
>NC_034174.2:11147209-11154709 GCF_002021735.2 Oncorhynchus kisutch | reverse complement strand
ACAACATTGAATCAAACTGCCTGGGGAACAACACTATCAAACTGCCTGGGGAACAACACTGCATCAAACTGCCTGGGGAACAACATTGTATCAAACTGCCTGGAGAATAACACTGTATCAAACTGCCTGGGGAACAACACTGTATCAAACTGCCTGGAGAACAATACTATCAAACTGCCTGGGGAACAACACTGTATCAAACTGCCTGGGGAACAACACTGTATCAAACTGCCTGGGGAACAACACTATCAAACTGCCTGGGGAACAACACTGTATCAAACTGCCTGGAGAACAACACTGTCAAACTGCCTGGGGAACAACACTATCAAACTGTCTGGGGAACAACAATGTATCATTTTTAATTTTTTATTATTTAAATCAAACATAATATCAAACATATTTAGCAGATGTTATTGCAGGTGTAATGAAATGCTTGTACCTGACTAGCAACATGGACAGAATCAAGGCCATAGTGCATGCTGTATAGACCCATAGGCTATTAGAATGGGATGCTCTGATGTATCACACACACCAGAGAGATCATATGGCATCAATAGAACTAAAAGAGAGCTTTCGTATCACGTTTTCCCTCCTATCCCTCTCTCTTAGTCTCTGGACTCCTCCTTCAACCTGTGTTCTATCTGAACCACTCTCTCCTTTACTATCTCTTTATTTCCCTCTTCCCTGCTCCCTCTCTTCCCTGCTCCCCCTCTTCCCTGCTCCCTCTCTTCCCTGCTCCCTCTCTTCCCTGCTCCCTCTCTTCCCTGCTCCCTCTCTTCCCTGCTCCCTCTCTTCCCTGCTCCCTCTCTTCGTCTGGTCCATCTATCTGTCATGCCTAAAGCAGCAGATATGGAAATATCTGCATCTTTCTTGTATCCCTCCTATGCTTCCTGTTGTTCCTCCTTCCCGCCTCCCCTCCACCACGTACCCTGTTCCCTTCTTTCTCTACCAAGCCTTTCTTTGTTCCTTCCCTTCTCTCTCCTCCAAACCACCATCACCCACCATTCTCCACCTCCACCACCACCACCATTACCACCCACCACTCTCCACCTCCACCACCACCATTACCACCCACCATTCTCCACATACACCACCACCATTACCACCCACCATTCTCCACCACCACCATTACCACCCACCATTCTCCACCTCCACCACCTCCATCACCATCACCCACCATCCTCCACCTCCACCACCACCACCCCAACACCATTCTCCACCACCACGTCCACCACCACCATCACCACCTGTGATAATTCACCACCACCAATTCAGTGTGATAATTCTTCTTCCGGTGGTCTCTGCAGTGCGCAGAGACAGAGTGAAACACATTAAGATAAAATCAATACAGAATAGTAAATAAGGTTTTCCAAACCATAGTTACATTATATTATGTGTATGTACTGACATGTACAGTATGTATAACTGATAGACACACACACACACACACACACACACACACACACACACACACACACACACACACACACAGAGCACACACACACACACACACAGAGCACACACACACACACACACACACACACACACACACACACACACACAGAGCACACACACACACACACACAGAGCACACACACACACACACACACACAGAGCACACACACACACACACACACACACACACACACACAGAGCACACACACACACACACACACACACACACACACACACACAGAGCACACACACACACACACACATGCTACATGTTCATGTATTTAAATGTATGTTCACTTTAAAGTATTTTGTCTGTAATGTATTTTTCGTTATGTGTCACACCCCAGTAAGATAAGATGTGTCGAACCCCAGTAAGATAAGATGTGTCGGACCCCAGTAAGATAAGATGTGTCACACCCCAGTAAGATAAGATGTGTCGGACCCCAGTAAGATAAGATGTGTCGAACCCCAGTAAGATAAGATGTGTCGGACCCCAGTAAGATAAGATGTGTCGAACCCCAGTAAGATAAGATGTGTCACACCCCAGTAAGATAAGATGTGTCGTACCCCAGTAAGATAAGATGTGTCGGACCCCAGTAAGATAAGATGTGTCACACCCCAGTAAGATAAGATGTGTCGGACCCCAGTAAGATAAGATGTGTCGGACCCCAGTAAGATAAGATGTGTCGGACCCCAGTAAGATAAGATGTGTCGGACCCCAGTAAGATAAGATGTGTTGAA
Organism: Oncorhynchus kisutch; assembly: GCF_002021735.2. Classification (NCBI taxonomy): domain Eukaryota; kingdom Metazoa; phylum Chordata; class Actinopteri; order Salmoniformes; family Salmonidae; genus Oncorhynchus; species Oncorhynchus kisutch. Next base: position 11,152,513 of record NC_034174.2, on the reverse strand, counting down.
CCCCAGTAAGATAAGATGTGTCGGACCCCAGTAAGATAAGATGTGTCACACCCCAGTAAGATAAGATGTGTCGGACCCCAGTAAGATAAGATGTGTCGAACCCCAGTAAGATAAGATGTGTCGGACCCCAGTAAGATAAGATGTGTCGAACCCCAGTAAGATAAGATGTGTCACACCCCAGTAAGATAAGATGTGTCGTACCCCAGTAAGATAAGATGTGTCGGACCCCAGTAAGATAAGATGTGTCGAACCCCAGTAAGATAAGATGTGTCACACCCCAGTAAGATAAGATGTGTCGTACCCCAGTAAGATAAGATGTGTCGGACCCCAGTAAGATAAGATGTGTCGAACCCCAGTAAGATAAGATGTGTCAAACCCCAGTAAGATAAGATGTGTCACACCCCAGTAAGATAAGATGTGTTGAACCCCAGTAAGATAAGATGTGTCGAACCCCAGTAAGATAAGATGTGTCGAACCCCAGTAAGATAAGATGTGTCAGACCCCAGTAAGACTAGATGTGTCGGACCCCAGTAAGATAAGATGTGTCAGACCCCAGTAAGATAAGATGTGTCGTACCCAAGTAAGATAAGATGTTGCCATTGGCGTCGGCTAATGGGGATCCTAATAAATAAATAAAAACACCACCACCTCCATCACCACCACCCACCATTCTCCACCTGCACCTCCACCTCCATCACCACCACCATCACCACCACCCACCATTCTCCACCTGCACCTCCACCTCCATCACCACCACCCACCACTCTCCACCTCCATCACCACCACCCACCATTCTCCACCTGCACCTCCACCTCCATCACCACCACCCACCATTCTCCACCTGCACCTCCACCTCCATCACCACCACCCACCATTCTCCACCTGCACCTCCATCACCACCACCCACCATTCTCCACCTGCACCTCCACCTCCATCACCACCCAACATTCTCCACCTGCACCTCCATCACCACCACCCACCATTCTCCACCTGCACCTCCACCTCCATCACCACCAAACACCATTCTCCAGGGAGATGACAGGGGAGATACAGGGAGATGACAGAGGAGATACAGAGAGATGACAGAGGAGATACAGGGAGATGACAGAGAAGGTACAGGGAGATGACAGAGGAGATACAGGGAGATATAGGAGATAAGGAGGAGATACAGGGAGATGAGAGAGGAGATACAGGGAGATGACAGAGGAGCTACAGGGAGATGACAGAGGAGCTACAGGGAGATGACAGAGGAGATACAGGGAGAATACAGAGGAGATACAGGGAGATAGAGGAGATAAGGAGGAGATACAGGGAGCTGAGAGAGGAGATACAGGGAGATGACAGAGGAGATACAGGGAGATAGAGGAGATACAGGGAGATGACAGAGGAGCTACAGGGAGATGACAGAGGAGCTACAGGGAGATGACAGAGGAGATACAGAGGAGATGACAGAGGAGATACAGGGAGATGAGAGAGGAGATACAGGGAGATAGAGGAGATAAGGAGGAGATAGAAGGAGGTGATAGAGGAGATACAGGGAGATAGAGGAGATAGAGGAGATAAGGAGGAGATAGAAGGAGATGATAGAGGAGATACAGGGAGATGACAGAGGAGATACAGGGAGATTACAGAGGAGATACAGGGAGAGGTTACTATGTTAATCCAAACCGAATAATTTATTTATAGTGAAACTTGGTTATTTTCTTAGATGTAATTAGCATGAATTTAATATATTTTAGGCACTGCATAGGGAGAAGTAGTGTACTATATAGGGAATGGGGTGCCATTTTGGACATAGTCACAGTGTGGTCTTCTCTGTTGTCCATCCTTCCCTCCTCTGCCATCATTCTAACACCGGATAAAACTGAGAAATGTTTGACTAACTGAGCAATGAGCCGGACATCGATTCAAACTTTTAAATCAGACATTGATTTGAAATATTCATCCAAAATAACCATTAAGATAACAGACAGTTGATAAGTGATACTGTTCCAGTCCTGGTGTCACGACTTCCGCCGAAGTTGGTCCCTCTCCTTGTTCGGGCGGCGTTCGGCGGTCGACGTCACCGACCTTCTAGTCACCACCAACCTTCTAGTCACCACCGACCTTCTAGTCACCACTGACCTTCTAGTCACCACCGATCCATGTTTCGTTTTGTCTTCATTGTACACACCTGGTTTCCATTCCATAATCAATTATCCTTATTTAACCCTCTGGCTTCCCCTTCTGTTTTGTACGTGATTGTCGTTGTCAAGTGGTTTATTTATGTGCTCTGGATATTTATGTTTATCCTTGTTGGAACATTGTTGATATTGAGGAAAGCTACGATTTTTTTTACTCATACCTGCGTCCTGCGCCTGACTCCGCCTTATCCATTCACCTAGAACGCTGACACCTGGATCATAGGGACACATCAACTGGGGAGATATGTCTCCATCGTCGACCGCTTTCTATATTCTAGCGTCTCTATGTATCTCTGTGTCTGAGGGATGTCAAAGAGCAGACATCTGGCTCTGTGTGAAGCACTGTGGGATGGCTGGAGGGTTAATGCTGATGTTATGGGCTGGCAGCATAACTTCTCTGTGTCACTGCAGCGAGGTAGGAAGATCTTGGAGCCCTCGTGGATATGAGTGTGTTTGTAGACATTGAACACAGCCTGCAGTCTGAGTCTGACTGGGAATGATAATGAGACAGTGAGACACGCACACACACACGCACACGCATGCAGGCACGCACGCAGGCACGCACACACACACATACACACACACACACACACACACACACACACAAACACACACGCACGCACACACACACACCACACACATACACACACACACACACTTTCTCTCTCTCACCCAAACACAACCCATCAAACAGTTACCAAGTGAGATCTGCTACAACATTAAAAAGCCATTATCAGTATCATTACGAGGTACAGCTGGCACGGGTAGTGTCCAGTGTAGAGCCTCTGGCCCTCCGGCAACAACAGACGAGGTGTTTATCCTGTTCATGCACACTGCTCTGGTCTGTCTGAACGCACTTCAGCTCTGTAGCTGATTAAGTTATTCTGTCTGTTCTCCTGTGGTAAGATCAGCCAACTCCAAACTGTGTGTGTGTGCGTGTCTGTGTGTGTCTATCATCTATCTTCTATCATCATCTATCTTCTATATTCTATCATCTATTATAATCTATCTTCTATCATCTATCATCATCTATCATCTATCATCATCTATCTTCTATCATCTATCTTCTATCATCTATCATCTATCATCTATCATCTATCTATCATCTATCTATCATCTATCTATCATCTATCTATCATCTATCATCTATCTATCATCTATCATCTATCTATCATCTATCTATCTATCTTCTATCATCTATCATCTATCATCTATCTATCATCATCTATCATCTATCATCTATCATCTATCTATCATCTATCATCTATCTATCATCTATCTTCTATCATCTATCATCATCTATCTTCTATCATCTATCATCATCTATCTTCTATCATCTATCATCTATCATCTATCATCTATCATCTATCATCTATCTATCATCTATCTTCTATCATCTATCATCTATCATCTATCATCTATCATCTATCTTCTATCATATGTCATCTATCTTCTATCATCTATCTTCTATCATCTATCAGATATCTTCTATCATCTATCTATCATCTATCTTCTATCATCTATCTTCTATCATCTATCTTCTATCTTCTATCATCTATCTTCTATCATCTATCTTCTATCTATCATCTATATTCTATCATCTATATTCAATTATCATCTATATATCATATATCATCTATCTTCTATCATCTATCTTTTATAATCTATCTATCATCTATCATCTATCTTCTATCATCTATCTTCTATCTATCTTAATCTATCTATCATCTATCTTCTATCTATCATCTATCATCTATATTCTATCATCTATCTTCAATTATCATCTAGCATCTATATACCTATCATATATCTTCTATCTATCATCTATCTATCATCTATCTTATATCTTCATCTATCTATCATCTATCATCTATCTTCTATTATCTATCTTCTATCTATCACCTATCTTATATCATCTAGCATCTATCACCTATCATCTATCTTCTATCTATCATCTATCTATCATCTATCTTCTATCTTCTATCATTTATCTTCAATTATCATCTATCATCTATCTTCTATCTATCATCTATCTTCTATTATCTATCGTCTATCTATCATCTATCTTATATCTATCATATATCATCTATCATCTATCTTCTATCTGTCATCTATCTTCTATTATATATCTTCTATCTATCATCTATCATCTATTATCTAACTTCTATCTATCATCTATCTATCATCTATCTTCTATCATCTATCATATATCTTCTATCATCAATTATCTATCTTCTATCATCTATCTTCTATCATCTATCTATCATCTATCATCTATCTTCTATCATCTATCTTCTATCATCTATTATCTATCTTCTACCTATCATCTATCTTCTATCTTCTATCTATCATCTATCTATCATCTATCTTCTATCATCTATCTTCTATCATCTATCTATCATCTATCATCTATTATCTATCTTCTATCGTCTATCTTCTATTATCTATCTGCTATCATCTATCTATCATCTATCTTCTATCACCTATCATCTATCTATCATCTATCATCTATCTATCATCTATCTTCTATCTTCTATCATCTAGCATCTATCACCTATCATCTATCTATCATCTATCATCTATCTATCATCTATCTATCATCTATCTATCATCTATCATCTGCCTTCTTAGAATTGTGTTGTTGTTGTTTATTGTTGTTGGTGCTTTTCTCTGTTTAATTACCAGCTCCTACAGAACAATACCAGCTTGTTTATTGCATCTATGTTTCTGTTTTCATGCACCGAAACCCCCTCCCAAATAGCACCTTATTCCCTACATATTTCCCTATTTCTGACCATGTCCCACAAGGGTATATGTAGGGAAATTTGTGATATTTTGGGTCCATAGCTCGTTCAGTGTGTCTGGAACAAACCAGCACGGCGGTCCCCAGAGAGAGAAAGAGTTAGACAACAACAACAGTCTCATTTAGAATAACACTTGCATCCAAGATTTTGGAGGGAGAGAGAGAGAGAGAGAGATGTTTAAATTGCTTTGGCTCCCGAGTGGCGCAGCGGTCTAAGGAACTGCATCTCAGTGCAAGAGGAGTCACTACAGTCCCTGTTTCGAATCCAGGCTAAAACACATTTGGCCGTGATTGGGAGTCCCATAGGGCGGCACACAG
>NC_034174.2:11127209-11142209 GCF_002021735.2 Oncorhynchus kisutch | reverse complement strand
AGACAGTCAGTCAGGCAGTCAGTCAGGCAGTCAGTTATTCAGTCAGGCAGTCAGTTAGTTTATTAGTCAGTTAGTCTATCAGTCAGTCAGGAAGTCAGTCAGTCAGGTGGTCTATTAGTCAGTCAGTTAGTCTGTCAGGCAGTCAGGCAGTCAGTCAGTTCGTCTATCAGTCAGTCAGTTCGTCTATCAGTTAGTCAGTTAGTATATCAGTCTGTCAGTCAGTCAGTCAGTTAGTCAGTCAGTCAGTCATTCAGTCAGTCAGTCAGTTAGTCTGTCAGGCAGTCAGTCAGTCAGTCAGTCAGTCAGTCAGTCAGTGTGTTTGGCGCAAAGCCCAGACACTCTCTGTGTTCTCATGTGGTACCTTTAGTTTTCCAACAGAGGAACATGACATCACGCCGTGACCTGATGCACATGGCAGGCACTTCACCTTACGGGTAAATAGCTCTTTGTGAATAAGTGTGCTGAAGAGAGGGGGAGGAGAGGAGAGGAGAGGAGAGGAGAGGAGAGGAGAGGAGAGGAGAGGAGAGGAGAGGAGAGGAGAGGAGAGGAGAGGAGAGGAGAGGAGAGGAGAGGAGAGGAGAGGAGAGGAGAGGAGAGGAGAGGAGAGGAGAGGAGAGGAGTGGCGGTCCGTTTTCCTCATTAGCATGGTAGTCGTTCCTAATCTGTGTGAGTGAGTCACTGCTACTATTTCTGTCCCAGATGAGAGATCACAAACACAACCATGAAATTAGGACTGAAGTGGTGTCATTGTTTTTCACTATCTTAATAGCTCTTCAACTCCTTCTTGCTCTCTGGTGAAGTGTTTGGTTATTAGTAAAGGAGACAGATGTTTATTTAAATCACCCTCTAAAAGGATGTTAGGAAATATACCTTGAAGAGAGAGACTGGTTTGACTATCAACGCTGACAGACAACATTATTTTGAAGTCCAACTGAATGTGGTCCAGGGTACAAACCGACAAGTCAGTTTCTGTTTTTGGGTCGGGTCAAAGAGAGTACGATTGACAGGCCCTTCAGGGCATGGTGTATGTCATGTACCTCCCTGGCATTACACGCACACACACACACAAACAAACTTCTTGGGTGATAACTCCACAGGGGACAAGGCTTACAACCTTGAAGATAAGCTCAAAGGAACATACGACCACTACAGGCAGAGGCGGGAGGAAGAGAGAGAGGAGCAGGGCCTCTTTTTGTGTCTGATGTCTAAGTCTCGTCTGTGTTGGTGTCATGGCGGGTGCTGGGTGAGAGGGGCGAGACGATGAAGGCGAGAGGAGGATGAAGGAATGCTTGGAAAGTTTTGTCAGTTGTCAGAAAACTCTCTGCCGCGTTGTGTTTGTGAAATGTCACCCCCATCTGCTATGGGGAATATGTGACACAGTGTATTTTTAACATTCGCTGCAGTTTACTTTTTACAGAGGAATTTGTACTTTTCTTAGATATAAGTTGATCCTGCCTCTTCTGAGAATATCTTCAGGTATCTGAGTCTGGTTTTCACAGATATAAAGTCTCTTCCAACCATTTGCAGCTTGAAACTTTATCTCAGAGTTTCTAACTGCCACTGACAGTATACTGTGAAAATCCATTCAAATTGTGAAAATACTGTGAAATACTGTGAAAATCCATTCAAATTGATTCAAATCCATTACACATGCTTGTGGATAGTGCTGTATTACATGTTAATGTGATGGCTATTGCACCTCCACTGACTCATTTCAGCAAACTGGATAAATCCTCTTTCAGATGCAAACTGGATAAATCCTCTTTCAGATGCAAACTGGATAAATCCTCTTTCATCTATGAACTTGATAAATCCTCTTTCATCTACAAACTGGATAAATCATCTTTCATCTACGAACTGGATAAATCCTCTTTCATCTACGAACTGGATAAATCCTCTTTCAGATGCAAACTGGATAAATCCTCTTTCAACTGCAAACTGGATAAATCCTTTTTCAGCTGCAAACTGGATAAATCCTCTTTCATCTACAAACTGGATAAATCCTCTTTCAGATGCAAACTGGATAAATCCTCTTTCAGCTGCAAACTGGATAAATCCTCTTTCATCTACAAACTGGATAAATCCTCTTTCAGATGCAAACAGGATAAATCCTCTTTCAGATGCAAACTGGATAAATCCTCTTTCAGATGCAAACTGGATAAATCCTCTTTCAGATGCAAACTGGATAAATCCTCTTTCAGATGCAAACAGGATAAATCCTCTTTCAGATGCAAACAGGATAAATCCTCTTTCAGATGCAAACTGGATAAATCCTCTTTCAGATGCAAACTGGATAAATCCTCTTTCAGATGCAAACTGGATAAATCCTCTTTCAGATGCAAACTGGATAAATCCTCTTTCAGATGCAAACAGGATAAATCCTCTTTCAGATGCAAACTGGATAAATCCTCTTTCAGATGCCAACAGGATAAATCCTCTTTCAGATGCCAACAGGATAAATCCCGTGTGAAAACGTGTTGTTATCAGACATGTAATCTCTTCTTCAGGATCACCATCAGATTCTAATTTGGTTTTCCTATGAAGTGCTCTAATGATTGCTGTTGTAGTCATTCTGTGTTGAGGAGTAAAACGCTAGAAGCACCAGGCCTTGAAATAAAACAGCATCGGTTAGCTACTGGGGCTCACTGAGTCTTATTATTACAGAGACCTATTTATTTAGGGATGGGGGGGAGAACAAAAACACCAAACACACATCACCGCCTCAGGACATGTTCCTCCTTTCAGCTGATTGATTGACGGATGACAATCCACACTTACAAGTAGCTTGAACCCAATCACACAACGTTGCAGGTATGCGTGGTACTTAAAAGGCTATCAGGCTATCAGGTCACAACCCTGGTCGTCTAATCTGAACACTCGTGCAAAACAACTCATACATTGTAATTCATTAATGTCCTTAGAAATAAATAATGACCAGGGACAAAACGTTTCTTGGTTACCATATGTTGGGAATAACAAAATACAGATGGTGATTCGTTGTGTTAATAGTTTTCAGCCTACAGGAAGTACCATGTTAGTGTCTAGCCTGTGAAAAGGACAAGCTGCCTGTTCTAGCTGCTCCAATTCAATCATTTATTTAACAACATTTCGACACCGAGCTGTCTTCACCCGGGTATTTAGTGTATATCAACCCCAACAGGAGAAATAGCTGCTATAGATATTAACTGGAGAAATAGCTGCTATAGGTATTAACTTGAGAAATAGCTGCTATAGATATTAACTTGAGAAATAGCTGCTATAGATATTAACTGGAGAAATAGCTGCTATAGATATTAACTGGAGAAATAGCTGCTATAGATATTAACTGGAGAAATAGCTGCTATAGGTATTAACTTGAGAAATAGCTGCTATAGATATTAACTGGAGAAATAGCTGCTATAGATATTAACTTGAGAAATAGCTGCTATAGGTATTAACTTGAGAAATAGCTGCTATAGGTATTAACTTGAGAAATAGCTGCTATAGATATTAACTTGAGAAATAGCTGCTATAGATATTAACTGGAGAAATAGCTGCTATAGGTATTAACTTGAGAAATAGCTGCTATAGATATTAACTTGAGAAATAGCTGCTATAGATATTAACTGGAGAAATAGCTGCTATAGATATTAACTGGAGAAATAGCTGCTATAGATATTAACTTGAGAAATAGCTGCTATAGATATTAACTGGAGAAATAGCTGCTATAGATATTAACTTGAGAAATAGCTGCTATAGATATTAACTGGAGAAATAGCTGCTATAGATATTAACTTGAGAAATAGCTGCTATAGATATTAACTGGAGAAATAGCTGCTATAGGTATTAACTTGAGAAATAGCTGCTATAGGTATTAACTTGAGAAATAGCTGCTATAGATATTAACTGGAGAAATAGCTGCTATAGATATTAACTGGAGAAATAGCTGCTATAGATATTAACTTGAGAAATAGCTGCTATAGATATTAACTTGAGAAATAGCTGCTATAGGTATTAACTGGATAAATAGCTGCTATAGGTATTAACTGGATAAATAGCTGCTATAGGTATTAACTGGAGAAATAGCTGCTATAGATATTAACTTGAGAAATAGCTGCTATAGGTATTAACAGGAGAAATAGCTGCTATAGATATTAACTGGAGAAATAGCTGCTATAGGTATTAACTGGAGAAATAGCTGCTATAGATATTAACTGGAGAAATAGCTGCTATAGGTATTAACTGGAGAAATAGCTGCTATAGGTATTAACTGGAGAAATAGCTGCTATAGATATTAACTGGAGAAATAGCTGCTATAGGTATTAACTGGAGAAATAGCTGCTATAGGTATTAACTGGAGAAATAGCTGCTATAGATATTAACTGGAGAAATAGCTGCTATAGGTATTAACTGGATAAATAGCTGCTATAGATATTAACTGGAGAAATAGCTGCTATAGATATTAACTGGAGAAATAGCTGCTATAGGTATTAACTGGATAAATAGCTGCTATGGGTATTAACTGGATAAATATACAGGTACCGGTACAGAGTCAATGTGCGGGGGCACCAGTTAGTCGAGGTAATTGAGGTACTATGTACATGTGGGTAGAGTTAGTAAAGTGACTATGTACAGATACAACAGAGAGTAGCAGCAGTGTAAACGGGGGGGAATGTAAATAGTCTGAGTTGCCATTTGATTAGATGTTCAGGAGTCTTATGGCTTGGGGGTAGAAGCTGTTTAGAAGCCTCTTGGACCTACACTTGGTGCTCCGGTACCGCTTGCCGTGCAGTAGCAGAGAGAACAGTCTATGACTCGATGGCTGGAGTCTTTGACAATTTTTAGGGCCTTCCTCTGACACCGCCTGGTATAGAGGTTTTGGACGGCAGGAAGCTTTGCGCCAGCAATGTACTGGGTCGTATGCACTACCCTCTGTAGTGTCTTGCGGTCGGAGGCCGAGCAGTTGCCATACCAGGCAGTGATGCAACCAGTCAGGATGATGTCGATGGTGCAGCTGTAGAACTTTTGAGGATCTGAGGACCCATGGCAAATTTTTTCAGTCTCCTACGGGGGAATAGGTTTTGTCATGCCCTCTTCACGACTGTCTTGGTGTGCTTGGACTATAATAGTTTGTTGGGTGATGTGGACACCAAGGAACTTGAAGCTCTCAACCTGCTCCACTACAGCCCCGTCGATGAGAATGGGGGCGTGCTCTGTCCTCTTTTTGCTGTAGTCCACAATCATCTCCTTTGTATTGATCACGTTGAGGGAGAGGTTGTTGCACCACATGACCAGGTCACTGACCTCCTCCCTATAGGCTGTCTTGTCGATGTCGGTGATCAGGCCTACCGCTGTTGTCATCAGCAAACTTAATGATGGTGTTGGAGTCATGCCTGGCCGTGCAGTCATGAGTGAACAGGGAGCACAGGAGGGGACTGAGCACACACCCCTGAGGGCCCCCCGTGTTGAGGATCAGCGTGTCGGATGTGTTTTACCTACCCTTACCACCTGGGGGCGGCCCGTCAGGAAGTCCAGGATGCAGTTGCAGAGGGAGATGTTTAGTCCCAGGGTCCTTAGCTTAGTGATGAGCTTTGAGGGCAGTATAGTGTTGAACGCTGAGCTGTAGATAATGAATGACATTCTCACGTAGGTGTTCCTTTTGTCCAGGTGGGAAAGGGAAGTGTGGAGTGCCATAGAGATTTCATTATCTGTGGATCTGTTAGGGCAGTATGCAAGTGGGTCTAGGGTTTCTGGGATAATGGGTCGGTAGTCATTTAGGCAGGTTACCTTAGGTTACGTAAGCGAGCACAGAAGTAGTTTAGCTCATCTGGTAGGCTCATGTCACTGGGCAGCTCTCTGCTGTGCTTCACTTTGTAGTCTGTAATGGTTTGCAAGCCCTGCCACATGCGACGAGCCCCAGAGTGTAGTACGATTCCATCTTAGTCATGTATTGACACTTTCATGGTTCGTCGCAGGGCATAGCGGGATTTCTTAAAAGCTTCCGGGTTAGAGTCCCGCTCCTTGAAAGCGGCAGCTCGAGCCTTTAGCTCAGTGCGAATGTTGCCTGTAATCCATGGCTTCTGGTTTCGGTATGTACGTACGGTCACTGTTGGGACGACGTCATCGATTCACTTATTGATGAAGCCATTGACAGATGTGGTGTTCTCCTCAATGCCATCGGAGGAATCCTGGAACATATTCCAGTCTGTGCTGCAAAACAGTCCTGTAGCTTAGCATCTGCTTCATCTGACCACTTTTGTATTGATCGAGTCACTGGTGCTTCCTGCTTTACATTTTGCTTGTAAGCAGGAATCAGGAGGATAGAATTATGGTCAGATTTGCCAAATGGAGGGCGAGGGAGAGCTTTGTACGTGTCTCTGTGTGTGGAGTACAGGTGGTCTAGAGTTTTTTTCCCCTGTGGTTGCACATTTTACATGCTGATAAAACGGATTTAAATTTCCTGCATTGAAGTCCCCGGCTACTAGGAGCGCCGCCTCTGGATGAGCGGTTTCCTGTTTGTTTGTGGCGGAATACAGCTCATTGAGTGAGGTTTTACTGTAAACTAAAGTCACCTGTTTGAGTCTCTGGTCTATGACATCCTTGGTCAAGGGATGCTTCAGTAACATCTGTCTGTTGGTGTGTGCTTTCTGTCGTTCCAGGACGATCAAGGTGGAGGTGTACGACTGGGACCGCGATGGCAGGTGAGTGTATTTAGTCAAGGTGCAACCAAAATATTGAGGCGCAGCCATGTGCAACATTCAAATTGTGCACCATGGTCACCAACAAATTAGTACAACATTATATATGATTATGTTATTGATGTTATTGAAATGATGGCGCTTTACAGTGGTTAAAGTTCTGTCTTTACCACTCTCTCCTCTCTCCTCTCTCCTCTCTCCTCCTCTCTCCTCTCTTCTCTCTTCTCTCCTCTCTCCTCTGTCCTCTCTCTCCTCTCTCCTCTCTTCTCTCTTCTCTCCTCTGTCCTCTGTCCTCTCTCCTCTCTCTCCTCTCTCTGTCCTCTCTCTCATCCTCTCTCCTTCTCTATCTGTCAGCCATGACTTCATAGGGGAGTTCACCACTAGTTACCGGGAGCTAGCTCGAGGCCAGAGCCAGTTCAACGTCTATGAGGTGACTCTCTTTTCCTTTCTTACCGTTTTTTTTAATAAGCTCTGTTGGAGAGTCATCTCACTCACTGATGAAATATCAATTGTTTTATATCCATGCTGCCTTCTCTCTCAGGTCGAAGTTTAGGAATGTTGCACGTTGGCTTCCAGGTGATTACCATGGTTAAACAAATCCAATCCAGAGAAGAGCGCGGGCATTAATGGAAAACTATTCCTCCGGACAGAACCACAGGGAACACACACACACACACGCACGCACGCACGCACGCACGCACGCACACACACACACACACACACACACACACACACACACACGCACGCACGCACGCACGCACGCACACACACACACACACAAACACACACACACACACACACACACACACACACACACACACACACACACACACACACACACACACACACACACACGCTGTGCATGGCGTTCATCATTAGTCATTACCTGGCAGAGTGACAGGAACAGTGACAGGAAGCTTCTTTAGTTTGTGCATCAGCAAGTCTCTGCGTCTCTGTGATGCCTGCGTGTCAACCCGATTGCCTTCTCTCCATTTATTTGCCTGTCACTTCCCTGCCTCACAGTGATACAGGGGATACTAATGAGACCAGGCAGCTTTTGTCTGTGTGTGCAGAGAGAAAGAGGGTTTCCTCTTTAAACTTGGATTCTTTATGTTGGCCCCTGAAACTTCAGGAGAATATTGTTTTGACTGTGTCCCTTGCTAGACTAATTGTGCAATAACTAATGCTGTCTTGGGTCAGTGGTTCGCTGACTCAGATGAAACCTACTCCTGGGCTTATAATAATGATAATAACAGGGAGCTATGAGCAGTCTTCAGGTCTCAGGGACAGATAATCGCTACCTCCACTACACCTCTGTTAGACATGATGCAACCTGTCCTGTGCTTGTCCATCTCCAACCCTGTCTTCCATCCGTCAGACCTGGGTTCAAATACGATTTTAAATCTCTCAAATACTTTTTCAGATTTGCTTTAGTCTGACAGATGGGCGGGGTTTTCACTTGTATAACTATTCTATTGGTTCTATGGCAACGGGAAAACTCAATCAAGCTCAGCTAACAAAGCTTTTACTGTCTGATCCTGGAATGAACAAGTTCAGAGGTCATCTGCCTTTGGCTTAAAGAGCAGGAAACCGAACTTCACCAAAGAAATTGGAAATACAGACATTGTCATCCTACAAGAAACCTGGTATAGAGGAGATGGACCCACTGGTTGCCCTCTAGGTTACAGAGAGCTGGTAGTCCCATCCACCAAACTACCAGGTGTGAAACAGGGAAGAGACTCAGGGGGTATGCTAATTTGGTATAGAGCAGACCTAACCAACTCTATTAAATTAGTCAAAACAGGAACATTTTACATCTGGCTTGAAATGAATAAGGAAATGATTTCAACAGAGACAAATGTCCTTGTGTGCTACCTATATCTCCCCAATAGAATCCCCATACTTTAACGATGACAGCTTCTCCATCCTAGAGGGGGACATCAACAATTTCCAGGCCCAGGGACATGTCTGTGGCGACCTAAATGCCAGAACTGGACAAGATCTTGACACCCTCAGCACACAGGGGGACAAACACCGACCTGGAGGGGACAGCATTATCCTCCCCCAAATGTCAAATCAAATCAAATGTATTTATACAGCCCTTCGTACATCAGCTGATATCTCAAAGTGCTGTACAGAAACCCAGCCCAAAACCCCAAACAGCAAGCAATGCAGGTGTAGAAGCACAGTGGCTAGGAAAAACTCCCTAGAAAGGCAGGAACCTAGGAAGAAACATAGAGAGGAACCAGGCTATGAGGGGTGGCCAGTCCTCTTCTGGCTGTGCCGGGTGGAGATTATAACAGAACATGGCCAAGCAGGGTCAAATAATAATAATCACAGTAGTTGTAGAGGGTTCAACAGGTCAGCACCTCAGGAGTAAATGTCAGTTGGCTTTTCATAGCCGATCATTCAGAGTATCTCTACCACTCCTGCTGTCTCTAGAAAGTTGAAGACAGCAGGTCTGGGACAAGGTTGCACGTCCGGTGAACAGGTCAGGGTTCCAGTTGAAACTGGAGCCACAGCATGAGCAGGTGGACTGGGGACAGCAAGGAGTCATCAGGCCAGGTAGTCCTAAGGCATGGTCCTGGGGCTCAGATCCTCAGAGAGAGAAAGAGAAAGAGAATTAGAGAGAGCATACTTAAATTCACACAGGACACCGGATAAGACAGGAGAAATTCTCCAGATATAACAGACAGACCCTAGCCCCCCGACACATAAACTACTGCAGCATAAATACTGGAGGCTGAGACAGGAGGGGTCAGGAGACATTGTGGCCCCATCTGAGGACACCCCCGGACAGGGCCAAACAGGAAGGATATAGCCCCCACCCACTTTGCCAAAGCACAGCCCCCACACCACTCGAGGGATGTCTTCAACCACCAACGTTCCATTCTGAGATGGATGCACCCCAGAGACAAATGTCCTCCTGTGTGCTACCTATATCCCCCCACTAGAATCCTCATATTTGAATGAAGACAGCTTCTCCATCCTGGAGGGGGAAATCAACCATTTCCAGGCCCAGGGACATGTACTAGTCTGTGGCGACCTAAATGCCAGAACTGGACAAGAACCTGACACCCTCAGCACACAGGGGGACAAACACCTGCCTGGAGGTGACAGCATTCCCTCCTACATATGCCCCCCTAGGCACAACTATGACAACATAACCAACAAAAACAGGCCACAACACCTGCAGCTTTGTCAGACGCTGGGTATGTACATAGTCAGTGGTAGGCTGAGGGGACTCCTATGGTAGGTACACCTATAGCTCATCTCTTGGCAGTAGTACCGTAGACTACTTTGTCACTGACTTCAACCCAGAGTCTCTTCGAGCGTTCACAGTCAGCCCACTGACACCCCAATCAGATCACAGCAAATCACACTCTTTGTGAACAGAGCTGTGCTCAATTATGAGGCATCAAAGCCAAAGGAACTGAATAATATTAAGAAATGCTATAGATGAAAGTAAAATGGTGTGGAAATCTACCAAAAACATTTAGGAGACAACAAATTCAATCCCTTCTAGACAATTTCCTGGACAAAATGTTTCACTGTAATAGTGAACCTGGCATTATAAAACCTAAACAGCATATTTGACCTCTCAGATTCCCTTTCAAATCAAAACAATTCAAGCAGACAACCTAAGAAAATGAACAACAATGATGTATGGTTTGATGCAAAAACCTAAGAAAGAAATTGAGAAACCTGTCCAACCCCAAAAAAAATATCCAACCCAGAAAACCTGAGTCTACGGCTTCACTATGGCGAATCACTAAAACAATACAGAAATAGAGACCCTTCACTATGGCGAATCACTAAAACAATACAGAAATAGAGACCCTTCACTATGGCGAATCACTAAAACAATACAGAAATAGAGACCCTTCACTATGGCGAATCACTAAAACAATACAGAAATAGAGACCCTTCACTATGGCGAATCACTAAAACAATACAGAAATAGAGACCCTTCACTATGGCGAATCACTAAAACAATACAGAAATAGAGACCCTTCACTATGGCGAATCACTAAAACAATACAGAAATAGAGACCCTTCACTATGGCGAATCACTAAAACAATACAGAAATAGAGACCCTTCACTATGGCGAATCACTAAAACAACACAGAAATACACCACAGAAAAAGAAGGAACAGCACGTCAGAAATCAGCTCGATGTAATCGAAGAATCCATAGAATCTAACCACTTCTGGGAAAATTGGAAAACTCTAAACAAACAACAACACGAAGGGTTATCTATCCAAAACAGAGATGTTTGGATAAACCAATTCTCCAATCTTTTTGGCCCTATAACAAAGAACAACACGAAGGGTTATCTATCCAAAACAGAGATGTTTGGATAAACCACTTCTCCAATCTTTTTGGCCCTATAACAAACAACAACACGAAGGGTTATCTTTCCAAAACAGAGATGTCTGGATAAACCACTTCTCCAATCTTTTTGGCCCTATAACAAACAACAACACGAAGGGTTATCTATCCAAAACAGAGATGTGTGGATAAACCACTTCTCCAATCTTTTTGGCCCTATAACAAACAACAACACGAAGGGTTATCTATCCAAAACAGAGATGTGTGGATAAACCACTTCTCCAATCTTTTGGCCCTATAACAAAGAACAAACAGCAAAAATATATACATGATCAAATACAAATCTTAGAATCAACTATTAAAGACCAGAACCCACTGGATTATCCAATTGGTTATTACTGCATTGTCGGAACTAGAAGCACAAGCATTTCGCTACACTCGCATTAACATCTGCTAACCATGTGTATGTGACAAATAAAATTGGATTTGATTTGATTTGAATTACATTGACTGAACTACAGGACAAAATACAAACCCTCCAATCCAAAAAGGCCTGTGGTGTTGATGGTATCCTAAATGACATTTTAAAATATACAGACCACATTTCCATTTGGCTATACTTAAACTCTTTAACATCATCCTCAGCTCTTGCATCTTCCCCAATAGTTGGAACCAAGGACTGACTACCCCAATCCACAAAAGTGGAGACAAATTTGACCCCAATAACTACCGTGAGATATGCGCCAACAGTAACCTTGGGAAAATCCTCTGCATTATCATTAACAGCAGACTTGTACATTTCCTTAACAGAAACAATGTACTGAACAAATGTCAAATTGGCTTTTTACCAAATTTCCACAGATCATGTATTCACCCTGCAAACCTTAATTGACAAACAAACCAAAACAAAGGCAAAGTCTTCTCTTTCTTTCTTGATTTCAAACAAGCTTTCAACTCAATTTGGCCTGAGGTTCTGCAAATCCAACCAATTTACGTTGATTTATTTTCCCTTTCGTATTTAACTATTTGCACATCATTACTGTATATAGACATAATATGACATCTGGAAAGGTTTATTATTTTGGACTTTTGTAAGTGTAACAGAGGGAGAGACAGGACAGACAGACAGACAGACAGACGGACAGACGGACAGACGGACAGACAGACAGACAGACAGACAGACAGACGGACAGACAGACAGACGGACAGACGGACAGACAGACAGACAGACAGACGGACAGACGGACAGACGGACAGACGGACAGACGGACAGACAGACGGACAGACGGACAGACGGACAGACGGACAGACGGACAGACGGACAGAACGGACAGACGGACGGACGGACGGACGGACGGACAGAACGGACAGACGGAGGCAGACGGACAGACGGACAGACGACAGACGGACAGACGGACGGACGGACAGACGGACAGACGGAACAGACGGACAGACGGCACGACGGCACGGACGGACGGACGGACAGACGGACGGACGGACGGACGGACGGACGGACGGACAGACGGACAGACGGACAGACGGACAGCAACGGACGGACGGACGGACGGACAGACGGGCGGACGGACGGACGGACAGAACGGACAGACTGACAGTACGGACAGACGGAACGAACGGACGGACGGACGGACGGGACGGACGGACAGACAGCGGACAGACGGACAGACGACAGACGGACAGACGGACAGAGCCGGACAGACAGACAGACAGACAGACAGACAGACAGACGGACAGACGGACAGACGGACAGACAGAGCGAGGGGTGAGGGAGGGAGGGAGGGAGGAGGGGAGGGAGGGAGGGGAAGGAGGGAGGGAGGGAGGGAGGGACGGACAGACAGACAGACAGACAGACAGACAGACAGACAGACGGACAGACGGACAGACAGAGCGAGGGGTGAGGGAGGGATGGAGGAGGAGGAGGGAGGGAGGGAGGGAAGGGAGGGAGGGAGGAGGGAGGGAGCGGAGGGAGGGAGGAGGGAGGGAGGGAGGGAGGGGGACAGACAGACGGACCGACGGACAGACGGACAGACAGAGCGAGGGGTGAGGGAGGGAGGGAGGGAGGGAGGGAGGGAGGGAGGGAGGGAGGGAGGGAGGGAGGGAGGGAGGGAGGGAGGGAGGGAGGAGGGAGGGAGGGAGGGAGGGATGGACCGACGGACCGACGGGACCGACGGACGGACAGAGCGACGGGGTGAGGGAGGGAGGGAGGGAGGGAGGGAGGGAGGGACGGACCGACGGACCGACGGACGGACAGAGCGAGGGAGGGAGGGAGGGAGGGAGGGAGGGAGGGAGGGAGGGGGGAGGGAGGAGGGGAGGGAGGGAGGGAGGGAGGGAGGGAGGGAGGGAGGGACAGACAGACAAGACAGACAGACAGACAGACGGAGAGAGAAGAAATGGAGAGGAAATGTGTTGTAAAACAGTCAGAGGGGACGGGGAGGGAGGGAGAGAGAGAAAAGAGTGAGAGAATTAGACAAAAGGGCTTCTAGAGAAATAAGTGTGCCTGTACATTTCACAGTCAACTGGAGCCTATATTTGACACAACACCAATTGAACACCAATGGAAACTTGTCAATCATCACTCTCTCTCTCTTGTCAGAGAAACAGCCCTTTCTCCCTACAGGCGGTATTTGGTACTACACTTCTCATCGTTGGCCTCCTTCCTTCCATAATTGCTCATTTTTTTCCCTCCCTAACAGCCCCCTGCTGTGAGGCGTATTCCCTTCCATAACCACCACAGACAAACAGAGTCCTCTAAATCTATCATTAACCCCCCTATCATGGCTCATTCTTTCTCTCCAATCAGTCATTTAGTTTTCTTATTTTAGGTGGTGAATATCAAAAGAAACTGAAGAAAAGAAATATGTGAATTCAGGAACGGTGAGCCTTTCCACCTCTCTTCCTGTCTCCTCCCCTCTCTTCCTGTCTCCTCCCCCTCTCTTCTTGTCTCCTCCCCCTTCTCCCACTCTTGCCTCGCTCCACCTGCCCCTTCTTGTTCTGTAGTTTTCCTCCCCACTTTCCCCCACTCTTCCTGTGTCTCCTCCCACCTCTCTTCCTGTCTCCTCCCCTCTCTTCCTGTCTCCTCCCCTCTCTTTCTGTCTCCTCCCCCCTCTCTTCCTGTCTCCTCCCCTCTCTTCCTGTCTCCTCTGCTCTCTTCCTGTCTCCTCCCCGCTCTGCTTGTCTCCTCCCCCTCTCTTCCTGTCTCCTCCCCTCTCTTCTCCCCTCCCCCTTTCCCCCACTCTTCCTGTCTCCTCCCCTCTCTGCTTGTCTCCTCCCCTACTTTCCTGTCTCCTACCCACTCTTCTTGTCTCCTCCCCCTTTTCCCCCACGCTTCCCTGTCTCCTACCCTCTCTTCTGTCTCCTCCCCCTTTCCCCCACTCTTCCTGTCTCCTCCCCCTCTCTTCCTGTCTCCTCCCTACTTTTCCTGTCTCCTACCCCTCTCTTCTTGTCTCCTCCCCTCTCTTCCTGTCCCTCTCTTCATGTCTCCTCCCCTCTCTTTCCTGTCTCCTCCCCTCTCTTCCTGTCTCCTCCCCCTCTCTTCCTGTCTCCTCCCCTCTCTTCTTATCTCCTCCCCCCTTTCCCCCACTCTTCCTGTCTCCTCCCCTCTCTTCTTGTTTCCTCCCCCTTTCCCCCACTCTTCCTGTCTCCTCCCCTCTCTTCCTGTCTCCTCCCCTCTCTTCCTGTCTCCTCCCCTCTCTTCTTGTCTCCTCCCCTCTCTTCCTGTCTCCTCCCCTCTCTTCCTGTCTCCTCTGCTCTCTTCCTGTCTCCTCCCCTCTCTTCCTGTCTCCTCCCCTCTCTTCCTGTCTCCTCCCCTCTCTTCCTGTCTCCTCCCTGCCTCCTTTTCCTCTGTTGTTCTTCTTCTCCTTCCATTAATTCTGATAATAATGAAAGCTTTCTTAGATGGTTTTCTTCTCGAGTCTCTGTTGAAATTAGCATGAATATCAAACACAGGCAAGTTTGTCTCATTAACTGGTATCT
>NC_034174.2:11083760-11127109 GCF_002021735.2 Oncorhynchus kisutch | reverse complement strand
GGGGGGTTGATTAGTGTCGGTGGCGGCTCTGGTGTAGGTTGTAGCCCCCCCCCCGGATCCGGCCATCCGGCGCAGGGCTGAATGCCATGCCTGGACTGGGCACCGGCGCAGAGGAAGGCTCCGGCTTTGGATCGGGACTGGATACCGTGCCTGGACTGGGCACCGGCGCAGAGGAAGGCTCCGGCCTTGGAGCTGGACTGGACACTGTGCCTTTAAGCTCCTGACCGTTGACCCTCGCTGGATTTTCCGGACCGTTGACCGTCGCTGGAAGGTTCCGCACTGTTGACCGTTGCAGGAGATTCCGGACTGTGGACGGTCGCAGGAGGTTCCGGGCCGTTGACCCTTGATGGAGGTTCCGGACCGTTGACCGTCGCTGGAGGTTCCGCAGTGTGGACCGTTGCAGGAGGTTCTGGACTGTGGACCGTCGCAGGAGGTTCCGGACTGTGGACCGTCGCCAGAATCTCTGGGCCGTGAACCATCGCCAGAAGCTCTGGACTGTGAATGCACACTGGAGACCGAGTGTGTGGAGCCGGTACAAGTGGCACCAGACTGGTGACACACACTTCAGTGCGAGTGCGGGGAGCAGGCACAGGACGCACCGGACTGGGGAGGCGTGCTGGAGGCCTGATGTGTGGTGCCGGTACAGGTTGCACCGGACTGGTGACACGTACTTCAGGGCGAGTGCGGGAAGCTGACACAGAACGTACCGGACTGGGGAGGCGCACTGGAGGCCAGATGCGTGAAACTGGTGCAGATGGCACCGGACTGGTGTCACGCTCTTCAGCACGCCTGTACGGCAGCATTCTCATTGCTACCACCTCTCTCTGGAATCTTTCATCAAATTCCTCCTCCGACTCCCAAACAGGCTCTGGCATTCTCCGCTGCTCGACTGCAAGGTTTCTGTGGCCGTGGTCCCCGGTGTCGTCGTTGTCCTTTCATGCTCCTTGGTGACTCCCGCCAAGGAAGGGTCTCGTGTCCTCTCATGTCCTCCCAAGTCCAAAACTTCCTTACCTCATTTTCACGCTGCTTGGGATATTCTGTCAGGGTTGTCGTAAGAACGGGACCAAGGCGAAGCGGATGTTGAGTTCCACATATTTATTTCAAAGTGAAACTTAAAGCAAAACACAATAAATCAATAAACGAACAACGAAATGTGACTACGTGGTGCACATGCACAAAACAATATCCCACAAACACAGGTGGGAAAAATAGCTACTTAAATATGATCCCCAATTAGAGACAACAATTACCAGGTGCCTCTATTTGGGAATCATACGAAAACACCAACAAAATATAAACTAGAACACAACATACAAATATTTAACTAGAATACCCCCTAGTCACGCCCTGACTTACGACACCATAGAGAAACAAGGGCTCTCTATGGTCAGGACGTGACAGTTATTATCATTATTATTATCATTATTATCATTATCATTATTATTATTAGTAGTAATATTATTATAATTATCAATATCATTATTATTATCAATATCATTATTATTATCAATATCATTATTATTATTATTATTTCACTCTCCACTTTCACTCTTTCCTTTGGTTATTGTTTTCTCTCTCTCTCTCTCTCTCTCTCTCTCTCTCTCTCTCTCTCTCTCTCTCTCTCTCTCTCTCTCTCTCTCTCTCTCTCTCTCTCTCTCTCTCTCTTTCCCTCTCTCTCTCTCTCTCTCTCTCTCTCTCTCTTTCCCTCCCTCTCTCTGTGTCTCTCTCTCACTCTTTCCCTCCCTCTCTCTGTCTCTCTCTCTCTGTGTCTCTCTCTCACTCTTTCCCTCCCTCTCTCTGTCTCTCTCGCTCTCTCTGTGTCTCTCTCTTTCCCTCCCTCTCTCTGTCTCTCTCTCTCCCTCCATCCCTACCTCCCATCTTTTATTTGTTCTGGTTTGCTCTGGTTCATGTCATGGTTAAACATGTCATTTCAGGGCCCCTAGCAAATCAGACACGTTGACATTTCTTTCTCCACTCCGTGATTCATTGTGTCATACATGATTCTATGTCTGCCCCCTCAACACCCTACAGAAAGGTTTCCCAGCCCTCTCCATGGGCCCCCCCAGGCATTTTTTTGTTTTGTTTAACTTTAAACTGATTCAATTAGTCAAATGATTGATGATTAGTTGACTAATTGAATCAGGTGTGCCAGTTTAGGGTTAAACAAAAAAATGTCATGTCTGGGGGGGCCTACTGCCAACATCACATTAATGTTGTTTCTGTCTCTCACACTTCCTCAGGAGGTTTAAAAACATGACTTTAATAGAGAGCAGGGGTGTCAAACATACGAGCTGATTCAATGTGGCCCGCGGGTGGTTTCAGGTGTTTTTTCAGTGCGGCACTACAGACCTCGGTGAAGACCGAATGTGGCATGCGGGGAAAAATGAGTTTGACACCCCTGCCATAGAGATTCGTTTCAGTGTCTAGCACATTGGTTCTCTCAGTCTGTGACCGCCTGCTGGTGTTTTGAGGTGTGATTTTCTCAATATTGGTTTCCCTCTGATTCTCACCTGTTTAAGGCAGTGTTCATCCGTCAAGACCAGACAGTTCCCCCTGTAGATCTGTCCTGTAGGCTACTCCAGGTCAGACCCACAATGTATATGGAGAGAGTTTGGACATTGCTGGTTGATTACATCCCGGACTTAATTAGATTGGTTAGATGGTGTCATGTAACTTCAATGTCTTCCATGTTATAGATGTTGTCATGACTACAGTAACTATAGTGACAGCCTTTAGGTTTAAACTCGATTCAAATATTCAATTGCCACTTTGGTATCACACTGTGGTTCTAAGAACGATATGTGCTAGCTGGGATACCACGCTGTGGTTCTCAGAATTTTGTGTGCTAGCTGGGGTATCAAGCTGTGGTTCTCAGAACATTGTGTGCTAGCTGGGGTATCACGCTGTGGTTCTCAGAACATTGTGTGCTAGTTGGGGTATCAAGCTGTGGTTCTCAGAATGTTGTGTGCTAGCTGGGGTATCAAACTGTGGTTCTCATAATGTTGTGTGCTAGCTGGGGTATCAAGCTGTGGTTCTCAGAACATTGTGTGCTTGCTGGGGTATCAAAGTATGGTTCTCAGAACATTGTGTGCTAGCTGGGGTATCAAACTGTGGATCTCATAATGTTGTGTTCTAGCTGGGGTATCAAGCTGTGGTTCTCAGAACGTTGTGTTCTAGCTGGGGTATCAAGCTGTGGTTTTCAGAACGTTGTATGCTAGCTGGGGTATCAAGCTGTGGTTCTCAGAACATTGTGTGCTAGCTGGATTATCAAGCTGTGGTTCTCAGAACATTGTCTGCTAGCTGGGGTATCAGGCTGTGGTTCTCAGAACGTTGTGTGCTAGCTGGGGTATCAAGCTGTGGTTCTCAGAACGTTGTGTGCTAGCTGGGGTATCAAGCTGTGGTTCTCAGAACATTGTGTGCTAGCTGGATTATCAAGCTGTGGTTCTCAGAACGTTGTGTGCTAGCTGGGGTATCAAGCTGTGGTTCTCAGAACGTTGTGTGCTAGCTGGGGTATCAAGCTGTGGTTCTCAAAGGTCAGTTCTAGATTGAAGCCCTCAAAATGAGCCTGATGCACTAGGCCTAATGTCTTCACATGCCAGAGCCTGGGGAGGCCTCTTGTCTCTGTCAGTGGGACATCACAGGACATAATTGACCACTTGTGAGGGAAGTTATTGATGAGTCACAGAATCAGGCGTGGGTGTGAACGTCTTCTTAGGCTCTGACACACACACACACACACACACACACACACACACACACACACACACACACACACACACACACACACACGTATGTGGTCCCTGAATGAGCTTGACACAAACAGGACTCATCAGTCAGACAGCCCCATGCTTCCATTCTGTTACAGTGATCTCAGAGTACCTGAGTGGCAGATGACTTAAATTACTATGACATTACTTCCTGTCCTTTCACCAACTTCCATTTAACTCCCCAAAGCCCCACTGTGCCTCACAAGAAGGCCTGTGCCTCTGTAGTCTCAGGTTAGGAGTGGTGGAGGGACTTGTTTGTTATTTTAGATTATAACGAATAAGATTACATGGACAGGGGGACAAGACTAGGAGATCGGTGCTCCTGCTCTGAGACACGTTGGGCCAACATAATTCCCTTTAATTCAGACCTCCCTGTAATTCAGACTTCCCTGTAAATCAGACCTCCCTTTAATTCAGACCTCCCTGTAATTCAGACCTCTCTTTAATTCAGACTTCCCTGTAAATCAGAGCTCCCTTTAATTCAGACCTCCCTTTAATTCAGACCTCCCTTTAATTCAGACCTCCCTTTAATATTAGAACTCCCTTTAATTCAGACAATGATAGTGTCAGTTTCCTCCTCACCTCTACCTACCATGGTAGGGTTTAGTGTTTTTAATTGATAGGTTCAACATACAGTGTTTAATCCTTTCATTCAGTCACTGGGAGGGGGGAGAGGGGAGGCGAGGGGGAGCGAGGGGGGGAGAGGGGAGCGAGGGGGAGCGAGGGGGAGAGAGGGGGGAGCGAGGGGGAGCGAGGGGGGGAGAGGGGAGCGAGGGGGAGCGAGGGGGAGAGAGGGGGAGCGAGGGGGAGCGAGGGGGAGAGAGGGGGAGCGAAGGGGGAGCGAGGGGGAGCGAGGGGGGGAGAGGGGGAGCGAGGAGGGAGAGGGGGAGAGGGGAGCGAGGGGGGGAGAGGGGAGCGGGGGGGAGCGAGGGGGAGAGAGGGGGAGCGAGGGGGAGCGAGGGGGGAGAGGGGGAGCTAGGGGGAGAGAGGGGGAGCGAGGGGGGGAGGGGGGAGAGGGGAGCGAGGTGAGCGAGGGGGAGCGATGGGGAGCGAGGGGGAGCGAGGAGAGGAGAGAGGGGGGGAGAGGGGAGCGAGGGGGGGAGAGGGGAGCGAGGTGAGCGAGAGGGAGTGAGGGGGAGCGAGGGGAGAGGGGAGCGAGGGGAGCGAGAGGGGAGTGATAGAAAGGATACTAAACAGGCTTCTCAATCATATTAAAGTTTCATGTAAAACAAAAAAACGTGCATTTATACTGTACCTAGCGTTTGTACTCCTCTGTTGGTATACTGTGGTAGTTGAATTCATCTGAGACATTTTCAGCCCAACCCCAACCCCCGCCCCACACACACACACACACACACACACACACACACACACACACACACACACACACACACACACACACACACACACACATATCCTTTGGTGTGTTTAATTATAGCAGCGCTTGGTTTTGTCCCAGAGGCTTCCCATTAAACATGGGGCTGGTCCAGGATAGTAGAGCTGTAAAACCAACATAAATATTTAATGAGATGAGTGTGTGTGTGTGTGTGTGTGTCTGTGTGTCTGTGTGTCTGTGTGTGTGTGTCTGTGTGTGTGTGTCTGTGTGTCTGTGTGTGTGTGTGTGTATCTGTGTGTGTGTGTGTGTGTGTGTCTGTGTGTGTGTGTGTGTCTGTGTGTGTGTGTGTGTGTGTGTGTGTCTGTGTGTGCGCGCGTGTGTCTGTGTGTGTGTGCGCGTGCGCGCGTGCGCGCGTGCGTGCGTGTGTCTGTGTGTGTGTGTGTGTGTGTGTGTGTGTGTGTGTGTCTGTGTGTGTGTGTGTGTGTGTCTGTGTGTGTGTGTCTGTGTGTCTGTGTGTGTGTGTGTGTATCTGTGTGTGTGTGTGTGTGTGTGTCTGTGTGTGTGTGTGTGTCTGTGTGTGTGTGTGTGTGTGTGTGTGTCTGTGTGTGCGCGCGTGTGTCTGTGTGTGTGTGCGCGTGCGCGCGTGCGCGCGTGCGTGCGTGTGTCTGTGTGTGTGTGTGTGTGTGTGTGTGTGTGTGTGTGTGTCTGTGTGTGTGTGTGTGTGTGTGTGTGTGTCTGTGTCTGTGTCTGTGTGTGTGTGTGTGTGTGTGTGTGTGTGTGTGTGTGTGTGTGTGTGTGTGTGTGTGTGTGTGTGTGTGTGTGTGTGGATAATAAAGCAGTAAAACACGTACATTGTTCATCGGCAGCCGAGTGGACCCAGGTTCCCCGACCAGGTGGTAAATCAACAGGACCTGAATACATAATATCGGAAGTTTAACCCCCTTTCATTCCTCTATTCATATATTTCATTCAAATATAAAATGTGTTCCTGTTAGTTTCTAGTGGAGGAAAGGGCTTCTCCATATGACTTGTTGTTGTTGTTTTGACATATTCTAATGAGACCTTGTTTATATAAATCAATTATAGAGAAAATAACAACTTCACATGTTGTAAAGGGATTCTTCCTGGGAAGGAGAGGTGGACCAAAATGCAACATGGTTGAAGTTCATGTTTTTTAATAAGAAAACTAAACATAATACAAAATAATAAACGTGGAAAAACCAAAACAGCCCTATCTGGTACAACAAACACAAAGACAGGAAACAACCACCCACAAAACCCAACACCAAACAGACTACCTAAATATGGTTCCCAATCAGAGACAATGACTAACACCTGCCTCTGATTGACAACCATATCAGGCCAAACACAGAAACAGACAAACTAGACACACAACATAGAATGCCCACTCAGATCACAACCTGACCAACCAAAACATAGAAACATACAAAGCAAACTATGGTCAGGGTGTGACACATGTGAAAGTCAGATATGCAGTTTCACATGTAAGAAAACTCCAAATGTGAAAATCTCACATTCACCTGTGGAATGAAGGTGACCACGTCTAAAACGCCCAAATGCGGCACAAGGGAACCATTTTGCTGGACATTAGTGGAAGAGTGGACAGAATAAAATGTTTTCAGGGGGAGTTTAATGGAACTCATTCAAATGGCACCAGTTCTACTGTATGAAAATCGCTGCCTGTTAAAAGGCCCATCTTTAGACGCTGAACCGAAATATAAACACAACATTTAAAGTGTTGGTTCCATGTGTTATGAGCAGATAACGAACACAATTGTATTTTTATCGATAGCAATTTGAATGCACAGAGACGTCGTGACGAGATCCTGAGACCCATTGTTGTGCCATTCCTCCGCCGTCTCATGTTTCAGCATGATAATGCACGGCCCCATGTCACAAGGATCTGTACACAATTCCTGGAAGCTGTAAATGTCCCAGTTCTTCCATGGCCTGCATACTCACCAGACATGTCACCCACACAGCATGTTTGGGATGCTCTGGATCAGTGTGTACGACAGCGTGTTCCAGTTCCCGCCAATATCCAGCAACTTCGCACAACTAATGAAGACGACTGGGACAGCATTCCACAGGCCACAATCAGCAGCCTGATCAACTATATGTTCATATTTTAGTTTGGTATGCCTACATTTTTGGACTTATGAATGAAAGATGTGTACCCAATGATTTATGGAGAATATTATGTATAAATAAATATAAGATTGTTTAACTCCAATGTTTGTAAACAAAGTAAATGCAAACATGGTTAAAACAGGAATGTTGATATCGTGGATGGTCAGTCCTTGCATCCATATCGTAGTCCATGGATTTAAGAGTGGTTGCATTTCTCCAGCCCCGTCCCTCAGCTTTTTACTGAAACTGTGGCAGGGAAACACTGTTAATGTTTCAATTTAAGAGTGGTTGCATTTCTCCAGCCCCGTCCCTCAGCTTTTTACTGAAACTGTGGCAGGGAAACACTGTTAATGTTTCAATTTAAGAGTGGTTGCATTTCTCCAGCCCCGTCCCTCAGCTTTTTACTGAAACTGTGGCAGGGAAACACTGTTAATGTTTCAATTTAAGAGTGGTTGCATTTCTCCAGCCCCGTCCCTCAGCTTTTTACTGAAACTGTGGCAGGGAAACACTGTTAATGTTTCAATTTAAGAGTGGTTGCATTTCTCCAGCCCCGTCCCTCAGCTTTTTACTGAAACTGTGGCAGGGAAACACTGTTAATGTTTCAATTTAAGAGTGGTTGCATTTCTCCAGCCCCGTCCCTCAGCTTTTTACTGAAACTGTGGCAGGGAAACACTGTTAATGTTTCAATTTAAGAGTGGTTGCATTTCTCCAGCCCCGTCCCTCAGCTTTTTACTGAAACTGTGGCAGGGAAACACTGTTAATGTTTCAATTTAAGAGTGGTTGCATTTCTCCAGCCCCGTCCCTCAGCTTTTTACTGAAACTGTGGCAGGGAAACACTGTTAATGTTTCAATTTAAGAGTGGTTGCATTTCTCCAGCCCCGTCCCTCAGCTTTTTACTGAAACTGTGGCAGGGAAACACTGTTAATGTTTCAATTTAAGAGTGGTTGCATTTCTCCAGCCCCGTCCCTCAGCTTTTTACTGAAACTGTGGCAGGGAAACACTGTTAATGTTTCAATTTAAGAGTGGTTGCATTTCTCCAGCCCCGTCCCTCAGCTTTTTACTGAAACTGTGGCAGGGAAACACTGTTAATGTTTCAATTTAAGAGTGGTTGCATTTCTCCAGCCCCGTCCCTCAGCTTTTTACTGAAACTGTGGCAGGGAAACACTGTTAATGTTTCAATTTAAGAGTGGTTGCATTTCTCCAGCCCCGTCCCTCAGCTTTTTACTGAAACTGTGGCAGGGAAACACTGTTAATGTTTCAATTTAAGAGTGGTTGCATTTCTCCAGCCCCGTCCCTCAGCTTTTTACTGAAACTGTGGCAGGGAAACACTGTTAATGTTTCAATTTAAGAGTGGTTGCATTTCTCCAGCCCCGTCCCTCAGCTTTTTACTGAAACTGTGGCAGGGAAACACTGTTAATGTTTCAATTTAAGAGTGGTTGCATTTCTCCAGCCCCGTCCCTCAGCTTTTTACTGAAACTGTGGCAGGGAAACACTGTTAATGTTTCAATTTAAGAGTGGTTGCATTTCTCCAGCCCCGTCCCTCAGCTTTTTACTGAAACTGTGGCAGGGAAACACTGTTAATGTTTCAATTTAAGAGTGGTTGCATTTCTCCAGCCCCGTCCCTCAGCTTTTTACTGAAACTGTGGCATGGAAACACTGTTAATGTTTCAATTTAAGAGTGGTTGCATTTCTCCAGCCCCGTCCCTCAGCTTTTTACTGAAACTGTGGCATGGAAACACTGTTAATGTTTCAATTTAAGAGTGGTTGCATTTCTCCAGCCCCGTCCCTCAGCTTTTTACTGAAACTGTGGCAGGGAAACACTGTTAATGTTTCAATTTAAGAGTGGTTGCATTTCTCCAGCCCTGTCCCTCAGCTTTTTACTGAAACTGTGGCAGGGAAACACTGTTAATGTTTCAATTTAAGAGTGGTTGCATTTCTCCAGCCCCGTCCCTCAGCTTTTTACTGAAACTGTGGCAGGGAAACACTGTTAATGTTTCAATTTAAGAGTGGTTGCATTTCTCCAGCCCCGTCCCTCAGCTTTTTACTGAAACTGTGGCATGGAAACACTGTTAATGTTTCAATTTAAGAGTGGTTGCATTTCTCCAGCCCCGTCCCTCAGCTTTTTACTGAAACTGTGGCAGGGAAACACTGTTAATGTTTCAATTTAAGGATTGTGGCTTTAAACACATGTAAAAGGGTAATCGTGTTTATGATGCAACAATCTTAGTATTGCAAACAAAAAGAATGATATTTAAAGCAAAACATGAACCCCAAGAAGTATTGGTAGTGAAAACAAAATATTGCAAGGAAATCATTTTGAAATCCGAGAACAAATTATTTTTAAATAAAAAACATTGTGTGTGTGTGTGTGGGGGGGGGGACAACGTGCTTAAATCTAATGGCACCCACCTTCCTGCAATTTTCCCTATTATTGGTTATGTTACCCTGGTCTTTACTATCATTACCCTGGTCTTTACTATCATTACCCTGGTCTTTACTATCATTACCCTGGTCTTTACTATCATTACCCTGGTCTTTACTATCATTACCCTGGTCTTTACTATCATTACCCAGGTCTTTACTATCATTACCCTGGTCTTTACTATCATTACCCTGGTCTTTACTATCATTACCCTGGTCTTTACTATCATTACCCTGGTCTTTACTATCATTACCCTGGTCTTTACTATCATTACCCTGGTCTTTACTATTATTGGTTATGTTACCCTGGTCTTTACTATCATTGGTTATGTTACCCTGGTCTTTACTATCATTGGTTATGTTACCCTGGTCTTTACTATTATTGGTTATGTTACCCTGGTCTTTACTATCATTGGTTATGTTACCCTGGTCTTTACTATCATTGGTTATGTTACCCTGGTCTTTACTATCATTGGTTCTGTTACCCTGGCCTTTACTATCATTGGTTATGTTACCCTGGTCTTTACTATCATTGGTTATGTTACCCTGGTCTTTACTATCATTACCCTGGTCTTTACTAGCATTACCCTGGTCTTTACTATCATTACCCTGGTCTTTACTATCATTACCCTGGTCTTTACTATTATTGGTTATGTTACCCTGGTCTTTACTATCATTGGTTATGTTACCCTGGTCTTTACTATCATTGGTTATGTTACCCTGGTCTTTACTATCATTGGTTATGTTACCCTGGTCTTTACTATCATTGGTTATGTTATCCTGGTCTTTACTATCATTGGTTATGTTACCCTGGTCTTTACTATCATTGGTTATGTTACCCTGGTCTTTACTATCATTGGTTATGTTACCCTGGTCTTTACTATCATTGGTTATGTTACCCTGGTCTTTACTATCATTGGTTATGTTACCCTGGTCTTTACTATCATTGGTTATGTTACCCTGGTCTTTACTATCATTGGTTATGTTACCCTGGTCTTTACTATCATTGGTTATGTTACCCTGGTCTTTACTATCATTGGTTATGTTACCCTGGTCTTTACTATCATTGGTTATGTTACCCTGGTCTTTACTATCATTGGTTATGTTACCCTGGTCTTTACTATCATTGGTTCTGTTTACCCTGTTCTTTACTATCATTGGTTATGTTACCCTGGTCTTTACTATCATTGGTTATGTTACCCTGGTCTTTACTATCATTGGTTATGTTACCCTGGTCTTTACTATCATTGGTTATGTTACCCTGGTCTTTACTATCATTGGTTATGTTACCCTGGTCTTTACTATCATTGGTTCTGTTACCCTGGTCTTTACTATCATTGGTTATGTTACCCTGGTCTTTACTATCATTGGTTCTGTTACCCTGGTCTTTACTATCATTGGTTATGTTACCCTGGTCTTTACTATCATTGGTTCTGTTACCCTGGTCTTTACTATCATTGGTTATGTTACCCTGGTCTTTACTATCATTGGTTCTGTTACCCTGGTCTTTACTGTCATTGGTTATGTTACCCTGGTCTTTACTATCATTGGCTATGTTACCCTGGTCTTTACTATCATTGGTTATGTTACCCTGGTCTTTACTATCATTGGTTATGTTACCCTGGTCTTTACTATCATTGGTTATGTTACCCTGGTCTTTACTATCATTGGTTCTGTTACCCTGGTCTTTACTATCATTGGCTATGTTACCCTGGTCTTTACTATCATTGGTTATGTTACCCTGGTCTTTACTATCATTGGTTATGTTACCCTGGTCTTTACTATCATTGGCTATGTTACCCTGGTCTTTACTATCATTGGTTATGTTACCCTGGTCTTTACTATCATTGGTTATGTTACCCTGGTATTTACTATCATTGGTTATGTTACCCTGGTCTTTACTATCATTGGCTATGTTACCCTGGTCTTTACTATCATTGGTTATGTTACCCTGGTCTTTACTATCATTGGTTATGTTACCCTGGTCTTTACTATCATTGGTTATGTTACCCTGGTCTTTACTATCATTGGTTATGTTACCCTGGTCTTTACTATCATTGGTTATGTTACCCTGGTCTTTACTATCATTGGTTATGTTACCCTGGTCTTTACTATTATTGGTTATGTTACCCTGGTCTTTACTATCATTGGTTATGTTACCCTGGTCTTTACTATCATTGGTTATGTTACCCTGGTCTTTACTATCATTGGTTCTGTTACCCTGGCCTTTACTATCATTGGTTATGTTACCCTGGTCTTTACTATCATTGGTTATGTTACCCTGGTCTTTACTATCATTACCCTGGTCTTTACTAGCATTACCCTGGTCTTTACTATCATTACCCTGGTCTTTACTATCATTACCCTGGTCTTTACTATTATTGGTTATGTTACCCTGGTCTTTACTATCATTGGTTATGTTACCCTGGTCTTTACTATCATTGGTTATGTTACCCTGGTCTTTACTATCATTGGTTATGTTACCCTGGTCTTTACTATCATTGGTTATGTTATCCTGGTCTTTACTATCATTGGTTATGTTACCCTGGTCTTTACTATCATTGGTTATGTTACCCTGGTCTTTACTATCATTGGTTATGTTACCCTGGTCTTTACTATCATTGGTTATGTTACCCTGGTCTTTACTATCATTGGTTATGTTACCCTGGTCTTTACTATCATTGGTTATGTTACCCTGGTCTTTACTATCATTGGTTATGTTACCCTGGTCTTTACTATCATTGGTTATGTTACCCTGGTCTTTACTATCATTGGTTATGTTACCCTGGTCTTTACTATCATTGGTTATGTTATCCTGGTCTTTACTATCATTGGTTATGTTACCCTGGTCTTTACTATCATTGGTTATGTTACCCTGGTCTTTACTATCATTGGTTATGTTACCTGGTCTTTACTATCATTGGTTATGTTACCCTGGTCTTACTATCATTGGTTATGTTACCCTGGTCTTTACTATCATTGGTTATGTTACCCTGGTCTTTACTATCATTGGTTATGTTACCCTGGTCTTTACTATCATTGGTTATGTTACCCTGGTCTTTACTATCATTGGTTATGTTACCCTGGTCTTTACTATCATTGGTTATGTTACCCTGGTCTTTACTATCATTGGTTATGTTACCCTGGTCTTTACTATCATTGGTTCTGTTACCCTGTTCTTTACTATCATTGGTTATGTTACCCTGGTCTTTACTATCATTGGTTATGTTACCCTGGTCTTTACTATCATTGGTTATGTTACCCTGGTCTTTACTATCATTGGTTCTGTTACCCTGGTCTTTACTATCATTGGTTATGTTACCCTGGTCTTTACTATCATTGGTTCTGTTACCCTGGTCTTTACTATCATTGGTTATGTTACCCTGGTCTTTACTATCATTGGTTCTGTTACCCTGGTCTTTACTATCATTGGTTATGTTACCCTGGTCTTTACTATCATTGGTTCTGTTACCCTGGTCTTTACTGTCATTGGTTATGTTACCCTGGTCTTTACTATCATTGGCTATGTTACCCTGGTCTTTACTATCATTGGTTATGTTACCCTGGTCTTTACTATCATTGGTTATGTTACCCTGGTCTTTACTATCATTGGTTATGTTACCCTGGTCTTTACTATCATTGGTTCTGTTACCCTGGTCTTTACTATCATTGGCTATGTTACCCTGGTCTTTACTATCATTGGTTATGTTACCCTGGTCTTTACTATCATTGGTTATGTTACCCTGGTCTTTACTATCATTGGCTATGTTACCCTGGTCTTTACTATCATTGGTTATGTTACCCTGGTCTTTACTATCATTGGTTATGTTACCCTGGTATTTACTATCATTGGTTATGTTACCCTGGTCTTTACTATCATTGGCTATGTTACCCTGGTCTTTACTATCATTGGTTATGTTACCCTGGTCTTTACTATCATTGGTTATGTTACCCTGGTCTTTACTATCATTGGTTATGTTACCCTGGTCTTTACTATCATTGGTTATGTTACCCTGGTCTTTACTATCATTGGTTATGTTACCCTGGTCTTTACTATCATTGGTTATGTTACCCTGGTCTTTACTATTATTGGTTATGTTACCCTGGTCTTTACTATCATTGGTTATGTTACCCTGGTCTTTACTATCATTGGTTATGTTACCCTGGTCTTTACTATCATTGGTTCTGTTACCCTGGCCTTTACTATCATTGGTTATGTTACCCTGGTCTTTACTATCATTGGTTATGTTACCCTGGTCTTTACTATCATTACCCTGGTCTTTACTAGCATTACCCTGGTCTTTACTATCATTACCCTGGTCTTTACTATCATTACCCTGGTCTTTACTATTATTGGTTATGTTACCCTGGTCTTTACTATCATTGGTTATGTTACCCTGGTCTTTACTATCATTGGTTATGTTACCCTGGTCTTTACTATCATTGGTTATGTTACCCTGGTCTTTACTATCATTGGTTATGTTATCCTGGTCTTTACTATCATTGGTTATGTTACCCTGGTCTTTACTATCATTGGTTATGTTACCCTGGTCTTTACTATCATTGGTTATGTTACCCTGGTCTTTACTATCATTGGTTATGTTACCCTGGTCTTTACTATCATTGGTTATGTTACCCTGGTCTTTACTATCATTGGTTATGTTACCCTGGTCTTTACTATCATTGGTTATGTTACCCTGGTCTTTACTATCATTGGTTATGTTACCCTGGTCTTTACTATCATTGGTTATGTTACCCTGGTCTTTACTATCATTGGTTATGTTACCCTGGTCTTTACTATCATTGGTTATGTTACCCTGGTCTTTACTATCATTGGTTCTGTTACCCTGTTCTTTACTATCATTGGTTATGTTACCCTGGTCTTTACTATCATTGGTTATGTTACCCTGGTCTTTACTATCATTGGTTATGTTACCCTGGTCTTTACTATCATTGGTTCTGTTACCCTGGTCTTTACTATCATTGGTTATGTTACCCTGGTCTTTACTATCATTGGTTCTGTTACCCTGGTCTTTACTATCATTGGTTATGTTACCCTGGTCTTTACTATCATTGGTTCTGTTACCCTGGTCTTTACTATCATTGGTTATGTTACCCTGGTCTTTACTATCATTGGTTCTGTTACCCTGGTCTTTACTGTCATTGGTTATGTTACCCTGGTCTTTACTATCATTGGCTATGTTACCCTGGTCTTTACTATCATTGGTTATGTTACCCTGGTCTTTACTATCATTGGTTATGTTACCCTGGTCTTTACTATCATTGGTTATGTTACCCTGGTCTTTACTATCATTGGTTCTGTTACCCTGGTCTTTACTATCATTGGCTATGTTACCCTGGTCTTTACTATCATTGGTTATGTTACCCTGGTCTTTACTATCATTGGTTATGTTACCCTGGTCTTTACTATCATTGGCTATGTTACCCTGGTCTTTACTATCATTGGTTATGTTACCCTGGTCTTTACTATCATTGGTTATGTTACCCTGGTATTTACTATCATTGGTTATGTTACCCTGGTCTTTACTATCATTGGCTATGTTACCCTGGTCTTTACTATCATTGGTTATGTTACCCTGGTCTTTACTATCATTGGTTATGTTACCCTGGTCTTTACTATCATTGGTTATGTTACCCTGGTCTTTACTATCATTGGTTATGTTACCCTGGTCTTTACTATCATTGGTTATGTTACCCTGGTCTTTACTATCATTGGTTATGTTACCCTGGTCTTTACTCTCATTGGTTATGTTCCCCTGGTCTTTACTATCATTGGTTCTGTTACCCTGGTCTTTACTATCATTGGTTATGTTACCCTGGTCTTTACTATCATTGGTTATGTTGCCCTGGTCTTTGCTTTCTCTGCCTTTTTTCAAGTTGCAAGTTTTGGCACATTCATTCCAACAACATACTGTAGCACCCAGCTTCCCACTGCTGGTTTGCCTCTGAAGCCAAGCAGGGTCGGCACAGGTAGAACAACATACTGTAGCACCCAGCTTCCCACTGCTGATTTGCCTCTGAAGCCAAGCAGGGTCGGCACAGGTAGAACAATGAACCAGATGTTTCCCCGAATGCATAAAGCTCAGGCATCGTGTTAGCATTTCCCACTCACTGCAAATTTTCTCATCGATGAAAGATTTAGTCTCAATATAGTTTTCTGTTCCTAAAACTAGAATCTGTTATGAACAGAGTGGACTATGTTTTGTAGACTTTACCCTTTGCCAAAGTTAGAAAAATGTAATTGTTTAGAAAGAGTGCAAAGGGCAAATTGAGCAGGAATGACATTTTTAATTGTTGAACTAGGCAAGTCAGTTAAGAACAAATTCTTATTTTCAATGACGGCCTAGGAACAGTGGGTTCAGAGGCAGGACGACAGATTTGTACCTTGTCAGCTCGGGGATTTGAACTTGCAAATGTTTTGGTTACTAGTCCAACACTCTAACCACTAGGCTAGGAAAGTACGTGCTAGAATGCATCAATAGGATCTCGCTAACTGTTGCTTGCCTCCTCTCCACCTCCTTGTTTGTTCTGCCCACTATGATTCATTTGCTCCCATTGGTAACAACAGGCTGTGGACTATCTTGGTTAGTTATAAAACGTCTTTGGGGTCCCTGGAGGAGAAACCTGATGGAGCTGGAAGTGCTGCAAATATACGTGTGAAAAATAAACGTGTGGAGAAATAAAAGTTGAGATAATTTTTTTCACAAGGGAGAAACGTGAAAAATATACATGTGAAACTTCACACGTGTCTGATTGAAGATTTAAAAATAAATAAATAAATCTTTCACGTTTTTTTTTTCTTCACATCGTTTTTTCATGTTTTTCTTTTTGCAAGGGTATGGTAACTAGGGAAGATTGACTGTGTGTTTTTTGTTTTCTCATGGCTGTGGAACTCAGCTGTCAATCAGCATGATGAGAGGGATGGCATAAATGGGACATGGGAAGACGGGTTATTTCTGGCTGACGTGTGATGCACTGATGAGTGTGTGTGTGTGTGTGTGTGTGTGTGTGTGTGTGTGTGTGTGTGTGTGTGTGTGTGTGTGTGTGTGTGTGTGTGTGTGTGTGTGTGTGTGTGTGTGTGTGTGTGTGTGTGTGTGTGTGTGTGTGTGTGTGTGTGTGGACGTGGGAGGACAGGGACTGTGACAGGGGCCCTGTTGAACACTGATACTTTGGGGTCATTTATCTATTTTGGGCTAAAAACAGAAAGGAAAAGACAGAAACAGAAAGGACAAGACAGAAACAGAAGAAGCTCGTCCTATATGTTAGTCATGACCTGTGAAATAAACTCAACATAAAAATGATTTAGTGACAAACAATGAACAAGTATTTCAGATTAGCTACCCCATCCTTAAACTTAAACATTAGGGTTAATGGTCTCCTAAGATCAGCGTCTAGGAGCAACTCCTCCATCTCCTGTTCCTGCTCTGCAGGGCGTGTCTTAGGAGTGGCTGGGAAGGTGATTGGTGGGATGGGTTGCCGTGGTGATAGAGAATCGGCCCCTCCCCCCCATCTCTCCACTCCTACCTCACAAGCATCTTCAGTCTCCCAACTCCTATCTAATCAACACTTTACCAGTGTTTTATCACTGCCTTAGGAAACGGAGGTGTTCTGTGTATATCTTATGTATACATTATATATCTAATGTATGCTCCCAACACGTCGGAGTGCTTCTGTGGTTGTTTTTTTACTTCATTTTATCTTGCTTTCTTTTGTGCTTTGGAATATTATGTTACGCCTTTTTTGACAAATGAAAATACCAAACATTTTCAAAAAATGCTCACACTTTTGTCAAACTCACATTAGTAATAACACTGGCTTTAGGCTGTCTTCTCTGCACAGGGAACGCGTTCAGTTTCGTCAGTGGATGAGGAGAGTTTCATCACTACCGTCCAGAGAATAACCAGCCTTAAATTGACTGACTAAACACACACACACACTGTCTCTTGAAGATAAGGGCAACGACAGGGGGACAAGCAGGATAATTGTATTTGGGTTCTAAAAACACCAGAGGAACAAGAGAATTAGGTGTTAAACGTCCACTCAGGATTCATGGGAGACAGGTGTTTTGTCAACCAATTTAGCAAGATCCTGAGACAATTCCTCCTGCCTTTATTTAGCTGAGGACCATTGTTGAGAAAGAGAGAGAGGAAAGGGAGAGAGAGAAACAGAAAGAGAGAAAGAGCAAGAGAGAGAGAGCAAGAGAGATAAATGGAGAGAGAGAAACAGAAAGAGAGAGAGAGAGAGAGAAACGGAGAGAGAGAAACAAAAAGAGAACCCGAGAGAGAAACAGAAAGATATACTGTGTACCTGTGATCAGAGCTGTGATGTACCTGTGTTCAGAGCTGTGATGTACCTGTGTACCTGTGTTCAGAGCTGTGATGTACCTGTGTTCAGAGCTGTGATGTACCTGTGTACCTGTGTTCAGAGCTGTGATGTACCTGTGTACCTGTGATCAGAGCTGTGATGTACCTGTGATCAGAGCTGTGATGTACCTGTGTTCAGAGCTGTGATGTACCTGTGTACCTGTGATCAGAGCTGTGATGTACCTGTGTACCTGTGTTCAGAGCTGTGATGTACCTGTGTACCTGTGTTCAGAGCTGTGATGTACCTGTGTTCAGAGCTGTGATGTACCTGTGTACCTGTGTTCAGAGCTGTGATGTACCTGTGTACCTGTGATCAGAGCTGTGATGTACCTGTTTTCAGAGCTGTGATGTACCTGTGTACCTGTGTTCAGAGCTGTGATGTACCTGTGTACCTGTGATCAGAGCTGTGATGTACCTGTGTACCTGTGATCAGAGCTGTGATGTACCTGTGATCAGAGCTGTGATGTACCTGTGTACCTGTGTTCAGAGCTGTGATGTACCTGTGTACCTGTGTTCAGAGCTGTGATGTACCTGTGTACCTGTGTTCAGAGCTGTGATGTACCTGTGTTCAGAGCTGTGATATACCTGTGTACCTGTGTACCTGTGTTCAGAGCTGTGATGTACCTGTGATCAGAGCTGTGATGTACCTGTGTTCAGAGCTGTGATGTACCTGTGTACCTGTGATCAGAGCTGTGATGTACCTGTGATCAGAGCTGTGATGTACCTGTGATCAGAGCTGTGATGTACCTGTGTACCTGTGTTCAGAGCTGTGATGTACCTGTGTACCTGTGTTCAGAGCTGTGATGTACCTGTGTACCTGTGATCAGAGCTGTGATGTACCTGTGTACCTGTGTTCAGAGCTGTGATGTACCTGTGTTCAGAGCTGTGATGTACCTGTGTAACTGTGTTCAGAGCTGTGATGTACCTGTGATCAGAGCTGTGATGTACCTGTGTTCAGAGCTGTGATGTACCTGTGTTCAGAGCTGTGATGTACCTGTGTTCAGAGCTGTGATGTACCTGTGTACCTGTGTTCAGAGCTGTGATGTACCTGTGATCAGAGCTGTGATGTACCTGTTTTCAGAGCTGTGATGTACCTGTGTACCTGTGATCAGAGCTGTGATGTACCTGTGTACCTGTGATCAGAGCTGTGATGTACCTGTGATCAGAGCTGTGATGTACCTGTGTACCTGTGTTCAGAGCTGTGATGTACCTGTGTACCTGTGTTCAGAGCTGTGATGTCCCTGTGTACCTGTGTTCAGAGCTGTGATGTACCTGTGTTCAGAGCTGTGATGTACCTGTGTACCTGTGTACCTGTGTTCAGAGCTGTGATGTACCTGTGTTCAGAGCTGTGATGTACCTGTGTACCTGTGTACCTGTGTTCAGAGCTGTGATGTACCTGTGATCAGAGCTGTGATGTACCTGTGTTCAGAGCTGTGATGTACCTGTGTACCTGTGTACCTGTGTTCAGAGCTGTGATGTACCTGTGATCAGAGCTGTGATGTACCTGTGTTCAGAGCTGTGATGTACCTGTGTACCTGTGTACCTGTGTTCAGAGCTGTGATGTACCTGTGTACCTGTGTTCAGAGCTGTGATGTACCTGTGTTCAGAGCTGGGATGTACCTATAGCAGAGCTGGGATGGACCTATAGCAGAGCTGGGATGTACCTATAGCAGAGCTGGGATGGACCTATAGCAGAGCTGGGATGGACCTATAGCAGAGCTGGGATGGACCTATAGCAGAGCTGGGATGGACCTATAGCAGAGCTGGGATGGACCTATAGCAGAGCTGGGATGGACCTATAGCAGAGCTGGGATGGACCTATAGCAGAGCTGGGATGGACCTATAGCAGAGCTGGGATGTACCTATAGAAGAGCTGGGATGGACCTATAGCAGAGCTGGGATGGACCTATAGCAGAGCTGGGATGGACCTATAGCAGAGCTGGGATGTACCTATAGCAGAGCTGTGATGGACCTATAGCAGAGCTGGGATGGACCTATAGCAGAGCATGTATAATGTAATGGTGTGTTCCTGTTCTTCTCCTCAGGGGGCTAAACTGCCCATGTCCATCATCATCGTTGGAGTGGGACAGGCTGAGTTTGACGGTAAGAAGCTACATCTCTTCCTGACATTATTGCTGTTAATATAATTATATTACATGCCATGTAACAGATGCTATAGCCACTTATAGATGCTATAGCAACTTACAGTTATGAGTGTACTGATTTTACGTACAGCTGGCCCCGGGAATAGAACCCGCCAGTGTCATGATCTATTAACTGAGATACAGATGATTATTACAGCATTACTACACATACTGCAGTTGGACCTGAAACCTTTTCACTTACAGTAGTTTACAATACCTGTTGTTGTAGTTTACAATACCTGTCGTTGTAGTTTACAATACCTGTTGTTGTAGTTTACAATACCTGTTGTTGTAGTTTACAATACCTGTCGTTGTAGTTTACAATACCTGTTGTTGTAGTTTACAATACCTGTTGTTGTAGTTTACAATACCTGTCGTTGTAGTTTACAATACCTGTTGTTGTAGGTTACAATACCTGTTGTTGTAGTTTACAATACCTGTCGTTGTAGTTTACAATACCTGTCGTTGTAGTTTACAATACCTGTTGTTGTAGGTTACAATACCTGTTGTTGTAGTTTACAATACCTGGTGTTGTAGTTTACAATACCTGTTGTTGTAGTTTACAATACCTGTTGTTGTAGGTTACAGTACCTGTTGTTGTAGTTTACAGTACTTGTTGTGGTAGTTTACAATACCTGTTGTTGTTGTTTACAGTACCTGTTGTTGTAGTTTACAATACCTGTTGTTGTAGTTTACAGTACCTGTTGTTGTAGTTTACAGTACCTGTTGTTGTAGGTTACAATACCTGTTGTTGTAGCTTACAATACCTGTTGTTGTAGTTTACAGTACCTGTCATTGTAGTTTACAATACCTGTCGTTGTAGTTTACAATACCTGTTGTTGTAGTTTACAGTACCTGTTGTTGTAGGTTACAATACCTGTTGTTGTAGTTTACAGTACCTGTTGTTGTAGGTTACAGTACCTGTCATTGTAGTTTACAATACCTGTCGTTGTAGTTTACAGTACCTGTTGTTGTAGGTTACAGTACCTGTTGTTGTAGTTTACAGTACCTGTTGTTGTAGTTTACAATACCTGTTGTTGTAGTTTACAGTACCTGTTGTTGTAGTTTACAGTACCTGTTGTTGTAGGTTACAATACCTGTTGTTGTAGCTTACAATACCTGTTGTTGTAGTTTACAGTACCTGTCATTGTAGTTTACAATACCTGTCGTTGTAGTTTACAGTACCTGTTGTTGTAGGTTACAGTACCTGTTGTTGTAGTTTACAGTACCTGTTGTTGTAGTAGTTTTCGATAACAATATCAATAAAATGACTACCTGGTATTATTAATAATCACATTTGCTGTTCTCTGAGTGCTGGACCTAAAACGTTATAAAGACCTGTTTAGACTTAATGTTGAAACCTTTAGCTGATATTTATTGTTTAAACTTTAACCAGATCTGCTGATATATTATTTAATGTATGACGCTGACCTTTAATATATTCAGACAACTAATCAAAAGGCACTCTGCAGCCGCTCCACGTTCCATCATTACCATTCACCTACCCTGAAAGATAATTGATTGAGAGTGAGTCCACGATTAACTGATTAAATTTATACAATTCAGACATGCAGAAGCCAGGTGCTGTGTTGCTCTCTCGTTTCTAGCAATTAGCCAGACGAATGACCTGCAAGACAATTAGCAACTAATTTTGATTCAATAGAGGAGAGAGAGAGAGAGAGAGAGAGAGAGAGAGAGAGAGAGAGAGAGAGAGAGAGAGAGAGAGAGAGAGAGAGAGAGAGAGAGAGAGAGAGAGAGAGAGAGAGAGAGAGAGAGAGAGAGAGAGAGAGAAAGAGAGAGAGAGCGAGAGAGAGAGAGAAAGAGAGAGAGAGAGAGAGAGAGAGAGAGAGAGAGAGAGAGAGAGAGAGACAGAGTATCGTAGTATGGTGTTGAGTGTGTTTTGGTGTAATGTAGTTTGAAGTGGTCAGGACTAATGGCTGGGTTCATCAGAGTTCTTATGAATTTCAATTAGAGTTCTGATTAACGAGCTGAGGATTATTAGATGCTCTATCGTCAGGCAGAATAGATTAGAATTGAGACAGGTCATCTCAACATGAATGTGGTTCCTGTCGGAGGTAGAATCTGAAGAATTTATGAAAATAACATGTTTGTGTTTTGCCAGTAAGAAAGAGGAAAAATAAAGTGATTAAGAAATCAATTCATAAACATACGTGTAGTCAGAGCATGAGTTGACCAGCTGGAAAGTGTCTTTACTGACATTTACAACCTCTCCCTGTCTGAGTCTGTAATACCTACGTGTTTGAAGCAGACCACCATAGTGCCCCTGCCCAAGAACGCCAAGGTAACCTGTCTAAATGTCTACCGCATCGTAGCACTCACATCTGTAGCCATGAAAAACATTGAAAGGCTGGTGATGTCTCACATCAA
This sequence comes from Oncorhynchus kisutch, assembly GCF_002021735.2. Lineage (NCBI taxonomy): Eukaryota > Metazoa > Chordata > Actinopteri > Salmoniformes > Salmonidae > Oncorhynchus > Oncorhynchus kisutch. The sequence continues at coordinate 11,104,518 of NC_034174.2, read as the reverse complement.
CACCATCATCCCAGACACCCTGGATCCACTCCAATTCACATACCGCCTCAACAGCTCCACAGATGACAAAATCTCTATTGTACTCCACACACTCCCCTTTCCCACTTAGACAAGGGGAACACCATAGTGTTCAGCACCAGCGTTTAACACCATAGTGCCCTCCAAGTTCATGACTAAGCTAAGGATCCTGGGACTGAACACCTCCCTCTGCAACTGGATCCTGGACTTCCTGACGTTCCGCCCCCAGGTGGTGAGGGTAGGCAACAACACGTCCACCATGCTGACCCTTATCACAGGGGCCCCTCAAGGGTCCATGCTTAGTCCCTTCCTGGACTCCCACGACTGCGTGGCTGTGGCCACAGACGACTCCAACACCATCATTAAGTTTGCAGACGACGCGATGGATTAGGCCTGAACACCGAAGACGATGAGATGAGGAGATCAGGGAGGAGGTCAGTAACCTGGCAGTGTGGTGCCAGAAGCACAACCTCTCCCTCAACGTCAGCAAGACAAAGGAGATGATTGTGAACTATAAGAAACAGAGGGCTGAGCACACACCCATTCCACACCCTAATTCACATCGACGGGACTTCAATACATCACTGGATCCGAGCTCCCTAGATAGTCAAGTTATTACCTCGTACCCCTACACATCAACTCAGTACTCATACCCTGTGTACATAGATAGTTAAGTTATTCCCCTCGTACCCCTACACATCAACTCAGTACTCGTACCCTGTGTACATAGATAGTCAAGTTATTACCTCGTACCCCTACACATCAACTCAGTACTGGTACCCTGTGTATATAGTCAAGTTATTACCTCATACCCCTACACATCAACTCAGTACTGGTACCCCGTGTATATAGTCAAGTTATTACCTTGTACCCCTGCACATCAACTCAGTACTCATACCTTGTGTACATAGATAGTCAAGTTATTACCTCGTACCCCTGCACATCAACTCAGTACTCGTACCCTGTGTACATAGATAGTCAAGTTATTACCTCGTACCCCTACACATCAACTCAGTACTGGTACCCTGTGTATATAGTCAAGTTATTACCTCATACCCCTACACATCAACTCAGTACTGGTACCCCTTGTATATAGTCAAGTTATTACCTCGTACCCCTACACAACAACTCAGTACTGGTACCCTGTGTATTTAGTCAAGTTATTACCTCCTACCCCTACACATCAATGCAGTACTCGTACCCTGTGTACATAGATAGTCAAGTTATTACCTCGTACCCCTACACATCAACTCAGTACTCATATCCTGTGTACATAGATAGTCAAGTTATTACCTCGTACCCCTGCACATCAACTCAGTACTCATACCTTGTGTACATAGATAGTCAAGTTATTACCTCGTACCCCTACACATCAACTCAGTACTGGTACCCCTTGTATTTAGTCAAGTTATTACCTCGTACCCCTAAACATCAACTCAGTACTCGTACCCTGTGTACATAGATTGTCAAGTTATTACCTCGTACCCCTACACATCAACTCAGTACTGGTACCCTGTGTATATAGTCAAGTTATTACCTCGTACCCCTACACATCAACTCAGTACTCGTACCCTGTGTACATTGATAGTCAAGTTATTACCTCGTACCCCTACAAATCAACTCAGTACTGGTACCCCGTGTATATAGTCAAGTTATTACCTCGTACCCCTGTACATCAACTCAGTACTCGTACCCTGTGTACATTGATAGTCAAGTTATTACCTCATACCCCTACACATCAACTCAGTACTGGTACCCTGTGTATATAGTCAAGTTATTACCTCGTACCCCTACACATCAACTCAGTACTGGTACCCTGTGTATTTAGTCAAGTTATTACCTCGTACCCCTACACATCAATGCAGTACTCGTACCCTGTGTACATAGATAGTCAAGTTATTACCTCGTACCCCTACACATCAACTCAGTACTCATATCCTGTGTACATAGATAGTCAAGTTATTACCTCGTACCCCTGCACATCAACTCAGTACTCATACCTTGTGTACATAGATAGTCAAGTTATTACCTCGTACCCCTACACATCAACTCAGTACTGGTACCCCTTGTATTTAGTCAAGTTATTACCTCGTACCCCTACACATCAACTCAGTACTCGTACCCTGTGTACATAGATAGTCAAGTTATTACCTCGTACCCTTACACATCAACTCAGTACTGGTACCCTGTGTATATAGTCAAGTTATTACCTCGTAGCCCTACACATCAACTCAATACTGGGACCCTGTGTATATAGTCAAGTTATTACCTCGTACCCCTACACATCAACTCAGTACTGGTACCCCGTGTATATAGTCAAGTTATTATCTCGTACCCCTGTACATCAACTCAGTACTCGTACCCTGTGTACATTGATAGTCAAGTTATTACCTCATACCCCTACACATCAACTCAGTACTGGTACCCTGTGTATATAGTCAAGTTATTACCTCATACCCCTACACATCAACTAAGTACTGGTACCCCTTGTATATAGTCAAGTTATTACCTCGTACCCCTGCACATCAACTCAGTACTGGTACCCTGTGTATATAGTCAAGTTATTACCTCGTACCCCTGCACATCAACTCAGTACTGGTACCCTGTGTATATGGTCAAGTTATTACCTCATACCCCTACACATCAACTCAGTACTGGTACCCCTTGTATATAGTCAAGTTATTACCTCATACCCCTACACATCAACTCAGTACTGGTACCCCTTGTATATAGTCAAGTTATTACCTCATACCCCTACACATCAACTCAGTACTGGTACCCTGTGTATTTAGTCAAGTTATTACCTCATACCCCTACACATCAACTCAGTACTGGTACCCTGTGTATTTAGTCAAGTTATTACCTCATACCCCTACACATCAACTCAGTACTGGTACCCTGTGTATTTAGTCAAGTTATTACCTCATACCCCTACACATCAACTCAGTACTGGTACCCTGTGTATTTAGTCAAGTTATTACCTCGTACCCCTACACATCAACTCAGTACTGGTACCCTGTGTATTTAGTCAAGTTATTACCTCGTACCCCTGCACATCAACTCAGTACTGGTACCCCGTGTATATAGTCAAGTTATTACCTCGTACCCCTGTACATCAACTCAGTACTGGTACCCCTGCACATCAACTCAGTACTGGTACCCTGTGTATTTAGTCAAGTTATTACCTCGTACCCCTGCACATCAACTCAGTACTGGTACCCTGTGTATATAGTCAAGTTATTACCTCGTACCCCTGCACATCAACTCAGTACTGGTACCCTGTGTATATAGTCAAGTTATTACCTCGTACCCCTACACATCAACTCAGTACTGGTACCCTGTGTATATAGTCAAGTTATTACCTCGTACCCCTGTACATCAACTCAGTACTGGTACCCTGTGTATATAGTCAAGTTATTACCTCGTACCCCTACACATCAACTCAGTACTCGTACCCTGTGTATATAGTCAAGTTATTTTAACTCGTTGTGTATTTATTCCTCGTGTTCCTATTTTCTTTCTCTCTGCATTGTTGGGAAGGGCCCGTAAGTCAGCATTTCACTGTTAGTCTACATCTGTTGTTTACCAAGCATGTGACCAATAAAACATTATTTTATTTTATTTTAAATACTAGGCACACACATTTGAAAATGCTTAAATCACAGAAATAGTTTTTCATCAAGTTCGTCATTGCTCTTGAAAACAAGATTTTCATCTCAATGAGACCAAGTTGTTGTAATGATGGGGAGGGTATGTCTAAAACGATTTGACACAAAAATCCTCTGTACTAGTTGTCCAGGCTCTGGTCTTGTGCCATCTTGATTACTGTCTGGTAATATGGTCAAGTGCAGCAAAGAAAGACCTAGAAAAGCTGCAGCTGGTTCAGAACAGAGCAGCACACCTTGCCCTTAACTGCACATACAGAACTAACATCAACAACATGCCATGTCTTTCCTGGTTGAGGGTTGGCAAGAGATGAACTGCTTCTCTTGTAGTTTTGATGAGAAATATTACTGTGATGAAAATTCCAGATTGTCTACATAATCAAATAACATTCAGCTCAGACACACATACATACCCCACAAGACATGCCACCAGGGGTCTCTTCAGACACCCATACATACCCCACAAGACATGCCACCAGGGGTCTCTTCAGACACCCATACATACCCCACAAGACATGGCACCAGGGGTCTCTTCAGACACACATACATACCCCACAAGACATGTCACCAGGGGTCTCTTCAGACACCCATACATACCCCACAAGACATGTCACCAGGGGTCTCTTCAGACACCCGTACATACCCCACAAGACATGCCACCAGGGGTCTCTTCAGACACACATACATACCCCACAAGACATGCCACCAGGGGTCTCTTCAGACACCCATACATACCCCACAAGACATGTCACCAGGGGTCTCTTCAGACACCCATACATACCCCACAAGACATGCCACCAGGGGTCTCTTCAGACACCCATACATACCCCACAAGACATGCCACCAGGGGTCTCTTCAGACACCCATACATACCCCACAAGACATGCCACCAGGGGTCTCTTCAGACACCCGTACATACCCCACAAGACATGTCACCAGGGGTCTCTTCAGACACCCATACATACCCCACAAGACATGTCACCAGGGGTCTCTTCAGACACCCATACATACCCCACAAGACATGTCACCAGGGGTCTCTTCAGACACCCATACATACCCCACAAGACATGTCACCAGGGGTCTCTTCAGACACCCATACATACCCCACAAGACATGTCACCAGGGGTCTCTTCAGACACCCATACATACCCCACAAGACATGTCACCAGGGGTCTCTTCAGACACCCATACATACCCCACAAGACATGTCACCAGGGGTCTCTTCAGACACACATACATACCCCACAAGACATGTCACCAGGGGTCTCTTCAGACACACATACATACCCCACAAGACATGCCACCAGGGGTCTCTTCACAGTCCCCGAGTCCAGAACAAATTCACGGCAACGCACAGTGTTATATACGAAATCTCCAATGACTCACGCAAAATGACCTTTAGAAATGGATTAATCAACATTTAATGGAACGGTGGGACTGTGAGGACGCACGCACGCACACACACACACACACACACACACACACACACACACACACACACACACACACACACACACACACACACACACACACACACACACACACACACACACACACAGGACTATAGAAAAGACTTGGACAGAAAGAGATAAAGAAACAAATAGAGAAAGTAGAGTAGAACCTGAACATTTTGTACTGGAACATATTTACCTCAGGAAATAGGAAATAGTCCTGTGAACAGATGATCAAATATTTCATGTGAAGCACACAAACACACACAACGAACACACGCACACACACACACACACACACACACACAAATACATACACACAACGAACACACGCACACACACACACACACACACACACACAAATACATACACACACACAAACACGCACACACAAGCACACACACACACACACACACACAAATACATACACACAACGAACACACGCACACACACACACAAATACATACACACACACAAACACGCACACACAAGCACACACACACACACACACACACACACACACACACACACACACACACACACACACACAACGAACACACGCACACACACACACACACACACACACACAAATACATACACACACACAAACACGCACACACAAGCACACACACACACACAAACACACACACACAAACACACACCCACAAATACACGCACACACACTAACACACACACACACACACACACTAACACACACGCACACACACTAACACACATCGTTTTTTAGTAGTAGTGTTTGTACATCGTATTTTACAATTGTGTGCCTGTCCTTGTTTATCATTGTATCATCAGTGTTTTTTTACTTGTCATATCTTGTGTTTTTGTGGAGCCCTGGAAGAGTAGCTGCTGCTTGAATTGATTTTAAAAGTGTTCTTGTGCGTGTTTTGTGCGTGTTTGGTGCGTGTTTGGTGCGTGTTTGATGCGTGTTTGATGTGTGTTTGGTGTGTTCTCTTAACCCTGCAGCCATGGTGGAGTTGGATGGTGATGACATCAGAATCTCTTCCAGAGGGAAGCTGGCAGAGAGAGACATTGTCCAGGTGACTCACACACACACACACACACACACACACTTTAGTAAGTCACACAGGCCATGAACACAGCTACGAACAAACACAGCTTTTCTTGACCAGTTGAAATGTCATGGCTCTCCCTAGGAGGTCTTTATCCAGTGAGGGGTATTGTTAGATTTTTTTTACAATCACTAGGACCCATTTCTCAATACTTAGGTCACTTTTCCACTTTTTCAAAACTCTTCACACAGTTCTCCTAACCAACTTTCAGCTTGAGCACAGCAGTGAATGTCACATAGAATAGAGAGTAAGGTGAGAGGAAAATAATTCCTCTATGGGGTTGAGGAATAGAGAGTAAGGTGGGAGGAAAATAATTCCTCTATGGGGTTGAGGAATAGAGAGTAAGGTGAGAGGAAAATAATTCCTCTATGGGGTTGAGGAATAGAGAGTAAGGTGAGAGGAAAATAATTCCTCTATGGGGTTGAGGAATAGAGAGTAAGGTGGGAGGAAAATAATTCCTCTATGGGGTTGAGGAATAGACAGTAAGGTGGGAGGAAACACCATCCTTGGATGGTCTGCAAACCACTCTGTGACTGCACTGGTGTGGTGAAATGCCACATTGTCCCATACAAGTACAAACGTTGGCCGGTGTTGTACGGCTCAATTAGCAGTTTGTCTAACAGCCATCCATCAGAGGATATTGCTGGACACATTGTGATGTTGTCCCCTCTGGCCCGAGATATCTACTAAGGCTCTTTTCCCAATCAAATTCCTTCCTCGCCACTGTGTTTTGGCCAAGTTGAAACCAGCCTCATCCACAAAGATGAATATGTGGGGTGTTTGCCTGGCTTCAATCTCAATGACTCTCTAAAATAAATCCACAAGGCAACATAAGAGTTAGTCTAATATGGTAGTTTACATTATACCTAAAAACCTGCCATTATGTGCCTCTGCCCTGTTTGGTTTTGTTCAAAACCAGTTCTGTATTTTATAGTAATTTTACCTGGACATATTGGTTCCTGAGTTGCTTGATTCGTTCAGAGTTCCTCTCAAAGGGGACAGTGTACAACTGCTTCATCCTGACTTGATGTTGTTTCAGGACTCTAGAAATAGTTATTGTTACATTGACTGCTAACACTCGTCCCGAATCTCAGTGAGTTTTATGCCATTGTTTCTGATGACCATATCAACGATTGCAGTTTCCTGCAAAGCAGTGAAAATCCTACCTCTCCTGCCTGTGGGAGGTAACCGGTGGATCCTAAGCAGAAATACAAAAACAATTACACACCAGTGGGTTTGGAGGCTTTGCTCAATTTACTTCTGTAATGAGCAGTTCAGTCAGATGCTCTTGCAGAATGCACATCTTACCTGTTGTTTTGCCAGAAATTTCTCACAATAGATTCCACTGTTGAGTGATGCAGATTTGGCTGCACTCTCAGACCAGCCTCTCTCATTGATAGACCATGATTTATTACATTATCAAGTATAGTAGCTCTAATCTCATCTGAGACTACAGCTCTTGATCTTCCTCTCAGTCTTCTTCCACCACGCATACGTACTCCTCTTCCTCTCCCAGCCACTCTTCTTCCTCTGTCAGCCACTTCTCTATCTCTGTCTGGGTCCATGTTTACATTACAGTACAGCATTATTCTAAGATGTCCCCTTTTGTATAGATGGTAATGACATTGAAAGACTAACACCTAGGTAGGTGTTCAGCTACAATGGGAATCAGCTGTGTTTGGTCTAATTGTATGGATAGTATTTCACTTTTTAGATTTGGATTATATTTAAATATGGTGTTACTGTAGAAATGTAGCAAATTAATGTCTTATTCAATTTTGTGTTATTTTTGGTTTTGAACATAAGTTGAACATAAGTTGAGCAGTTTTGAAAAGAGTATGTAAACATTTGCAAATTGGCCTGTATATAGAGTTTTGGTGGCGGTTGTGTCTGAGTGAGAAAAGAAATCATGACATTTGATGTAGTCATTGAATGTATTTTGTGCCAAAGCAATGAAAAATGATCCACAGTTTAGCCCATATAGACTGCTGTTGTGCTCACTGTGTGAAGGGTTTTGACCTAAGTATTGAAAAATGGGTCCTAGCGATTGTAAAAAAAATTTTTTTTTAAAAACTGTACATTTGAAGTGTTTATTTATAATGTCATATTCATGAGATGTTATGAGTAGTTGTCATAAGGTATTTTGTCTCTCCTTGCCAGTTTGTCCCATTCAGAGACTACATGGATCGTACAGGGAACCATGTCCTCAGTATGGCCCGGCTAGCCAAGGATGTCCTGGCTGAGATCCCTGATCAGTTCATCTCTTATATGAAGAGTCGGGGCATCAAACCCAACCCTGCACCGCCCCCCTACACACCCTCTGGACACACACCACACACAGATCTGACCACCTCACACACACACCTTTACACTGAGTACTGATGAGAGAGACACCATCAAAGATTTGCAACCCCTTGGAATCACGAGAGGGGAACTCTCTGTCTACTTCCTGATTGGAACATCGAGACAGGAAGTGATGTAAGAGGAAGCTATTAAAGCTACAGGTGTTTGTGTCAGAACTCTCCCGGACAGGTAACTCTCTGGACTGGGGAAGACAACAGTGTTTCTGTTCATTGTGGTTCTATCTATTCTGTTTGTCTCTCTGGAGGAAAAGAGAGACCACCATGGAGAGATTATATGTTGCTGTGCCATACAAGGACTATGGTGATCGATGACTTGTCTTTTTATCAACATACATGGGCCTGTGACTGTTTTCTCTTGTATTGTTAAAGAGCAGGTGTGATCGAGGGGTCATGTTGTGGTTGAAACTTGTGCCTGTCTGTAGAGGGGTCATCTAACCGACCAAGTGGAACCCTCGTGTGAACACTGACATCTCACCTTCCACCTTTGATCTTGCATGTGATTGGTGTATTGGAGCGAGTGTGTTAAGGTGGTGATGTTTTTAGAAACCTTTCCATCAGTTTACTAGTTTGTTTTGGCCCTCAGACATGTCCACATATTGATTTGTAGCTTCATCATTCTAGTATGTTTTGGGCCTCAGACATACATGTTGATTTGTAGCTTCATCATTCTAGTTTGTTTTGGGCCTCAGAAATGTCCACATATTGATTTGTAGCTTCATCATTCTAATTTCTTTTGGGCCTCAGACATGTCCACATATTGATTTGTAGCTTCATCATTCTAGTATGTTTTGGGCCTCAGACATGTCCACATATTGATTTGTAGCTTCATCATTCTAGTATGTTTTGGGCCTCAGACATGTCCACATATTGATTTGTAGCTTCATCATTCTAGTATGTTTTGGGCCTCAGACATGTCCACATATTGATTTGTAGCTTCATCATTCAAGGTGAAAAAAAGACAAGTATTTGAAATGTTTCGTTTCATTGCTTCACTAAGTTTTTCGTCCCATAAGTTATTGATTCTTCTCCTGCTTTACATTTCAAAGCATGTTTGTGTAGGATGACATTTGCCTGTATGCCTGTATTTATACTGTATCAAAGTGGCATGGATATATAAGGATATATAATAAATTTGTATTTGTTTAGTTATTTTATCATTTCTAGGTACCTTCCCAGTTTAGATTTCTCTACAACACACAGTTAGTTAGATAGTTAGCAATACGATTAAGCACAAGGGCGAGATGCATCAACCACCACAGCAATTGGTAGAACCTGTCTGTGACGTCATCGTAACTGTGACATACATAGCCACACCTGTAACATACATCATCATAAGTATTGGTTTTGATAGTTGACCAGGTCATATTTGGGATCAGTCAAAGATATTTAAAATATACAAATTATTACGCAATTCAAAAGCACAACAACAAAAAAATCTAATACTCTTTCAACTATTCAATTTTTTTTCTCTTTCTTTTCATCTCTCTCTTTCCATAGAGAATGGATTTTTGTTTATTGATATTAAACCTCTCCGGATAAAGACAGTAAATGTCTCCACTTGAAGAATATTTTATTCTATGAATGAATATTTTATTCTATGAATCCTTTTCATGATCAACAATAACTCGCCCACCAGTCCTTTATCTCTCTCTCTCTCTCTCTCGCTCTCGCTCTCTCTCCATCTCTATCTATCTATCTATCTATCTATCTATCTATCTATCTATCTATCTATCTATCTATCTATCTATCTATCTATCTATCTATCTATCTATCTATCTATCTATCTATCTATCTATCTATCTATCTATCTATCTATCTATCTATCTATCTATCTATCTATCTATCTATCTATCTATCTCTCTCTCTCTCTCTCTCTCTCCCTCTCATCTCTATCTTTCTCTCTCTCTCTCTCTCTCTCTCTCTCTCTCTCTCTCTCTCTCTCTCTCTCTCTCCCCCTCTCTCTCCATCTATCTCTCTCTATCTCTCTATCTCTCTCTCGCTCTCTCTCTCTCTCCCTCTCATCTCTCTCTCTCTCTCTCTCTCTCTCTCTCTCTCTCTCTCTCTCTCTCTCTCCCTCTCTATTTCTCTCTCTCTCTCTCCCCTCTCTCTCTCTCTCTCTTTCACTCACTCACTCACTCACTCACTCACTCACTCACTCACTCACTCACTCACTCACTCACTCCCTCCCTGTCCTCTCCTCCATTTGTCTCTGACTGTGTCCATTAGCTCTGGCCATCAGAGTGAGGAAGTTATAAGTATAGACATAGTCTGGTCACCTGCAGTGCAGCATACAAAGTCAGAGTGATCTCCTCAGCTAGATCAATACTCTGTAGGCCTTAATCATACTGTAGACCGCAGTCCAACCAAGCCTGATAAAGAACTAGGGCTGCATAATTACGGTAACTATATACCAAAAATGTAGAGGTTTTCCAGAAATCCCTGGTGGAAGATTTTCTGGAATCAGAAGGGGTAATTTTGGGTAATTTTGGGAAAGTTCATTTTGCCATCCGTTATACAACTCTCTCCTCTTACGAGTTGGAGTGATTTAGAGTTAAGAGTCAGAGTGATTTAGACCTAAAGTATTAATAATTAGTACTTTACAACAATACATATTCCTCCCCATCAACTTTAAGGAAAGTACTTAATTCTATTCCTTAAAGGTGTACTGGTACCTCCAGAGTATGTGTTTCATTATTTTTGGGGGGGAGATGATGATGATCGTATTGATATATCATATGGTAATATCCTTGTTTGTTTTGTTCTGGAATGTGTGTGATGATAAGCCATTTAATCTGCAGAGTACATTAACAACAAAAGTGAATAGAATTGCACATTGACTTGAATAGGCAGGTTCATTCTAGTAGTTCTATTTCTATATAGAAAGACAACATCTCTCCTCAAATCCTGATCTGTAGGGTTGCCAGATTGTGTACTGCACATCCCATCCACTCACCTGGGGCACAAAGGCAAGACAGTGTTTTATATGTCATAGCAGACATCTGTAACATAGACACCATCTTATCCAGATCATGTGCATGGCAGTGGCAAGTAATGGCAGCAAGTTCAGTGGACTGTTTGCTTTCTCTTCTGTTTGGTCTCTCGTGCCTGGCCATTTCTGTTGTTAGGGTTCTCTAGTTAGGAGATATCACCCATGGGGAAACTGTCGCCGACCAGCATGTTGCACAGTCCATTGTTTAATACTGTTTAAAATATGTGTTTTTTTATATACACCTCTTTCCATGTTTGTTGTTTAACTCTCTGTGTTTCTAAATTGCATGGTTCCCCTTTTTTCCTTTGAAGCGGTTTAAATTGTACATGATCGTTGTCATACGGTGTGTTGTGAAAGGCTTTCATTGGATTGCCATAAATTAAAATGAATTCAAAAAACGAATGACTACTGTCTTTTCATAGTTATGATTATTGATCATTGTCAAGCTCTGTCAAGTTGACGTCATTTCCGGTCACAACTTGCAGGCTTGTTTTCGAGTTGCTGTGCGTTTTGTTGCTAACCTGTTTTGCTACCTGACAACTTTACGGTTTTCACTTTTTAATTACCGTTCATATATTTATTTATTTTTTCCTCAACTTTTTCACTCCGGACGCTTTATCTGGACACGATTCGTCAGGACCTCCAACAGCCGAAGCTAAGTAGTAACATTAACATGATGACTTCTAATTGCAGCCGCTGTACTCGGCTTACGGCGAGGATAGCTGTGCTGCAAGCCCAGCTTCAGACGCAATCGTTAGGCAAGGGTAATTTCAGTGTAGGAAAGGATGAAATAGCGTCTGTGGCACCAGTAAGTACAGATAGTAGTGTAAATCCCCTGGCACAGTCCCCGCAGCCGGACAACTTTCTCACGGTTTCTGGAAGGAAATGCTGTAGGAACGCTCAACCGGTGTCGCTCATTCAGCCGACAGAAACTTTCAACCGGTTTTCCCCATTAAGCAGCGGGTCGGAGTCAGAGGCCGATTCTTCTCTGGTCTCTACTCCTCCCGTTACGGGGTCTGAGACGCCGAAGCTTCCCACCATTAGCTCTGACAAATTGAAAACTCTAGTCATTGGCGACTCCATTACCCGCAGTATTAGACTTAAAGCGAATCATCCAGCGATCATACACTGTTTACCCGGGGGCAGGGCTACCGACGTTAAGGCTAATCTGAAGATGGTGCTGGCTAAAGCTAAAACTGGCGAGTGTAGAGAGTATAGAGATATTGTTATCCACGTCGGCACCAACGATGTTAGGATGAAACAGTCAGAAATCACTAAGCGCAACATAGCTTCTGCGTGCATATCAGCTAGAAAGATGTGTCGGCATCGAGTAATTGTCTCTGGCCCCCTCCCAGTTAGGGGGAGTGATGAGCTCTACAGCAGAGTCTCACAACTCAATCGCTGGTTGAAAACTGTTTTCTGCCCCTCCCAAAAGTTAGAATTTGTAGATAATTGGCCCTCTTTCTGGGACTCACCCACAAACAGGACCAAGCCTGACCTGCTGAGGAGTGACGGACTCCATCCTAGCTGGAGGGGTGCTCTCATCTTATCTACCAACATAGACAGGGCTCTAACTCCTCTAGCTCCACAATGAAATAGGGTGCAGGCCAGGCAGCAGGCTGTTAGCCAGCCTGCCAGCATAGTGGAGTCTGCCATTAGCACAGTCAGTGTAGTCAGCTCAGCTATCACCATTGAGACCGTGTCTGTGCCTCGACCTAGGTTGGGCAAAACTAAACATGGCGGTGTTCGCCTTAGCAATCTCACTAGGATAAAGACCACCTCCATTCCTGTCATTACTGAAAGAGATCATGATACCTCACATCTCAAAATAGGGCTACTTAATGTTAGATCCCTTACTTCAAAGGCAATTATAGTCAATGAACTAATCACTGATCATAATCTTGATGTGATTGGCCTGACTGAAACATGGCTTAAGCCTGATGAATTTACTGTTTTAAATGAGGCCTCACCTCCTGGCTACACTAGTGACCATATCCCCCGTGCATCCCGCAAAGGCGGAGGTGTTGCTAACATTTACGATAGCAAATTTCAATTTACACAAAAAAAAATGACATTTTCGTCTTTTGAGCTTCTAGTCATGAAATCTATGCAGCCTACTCAATCACTTTTTATAGCTACTGTTTACAGGCCTCCTGGGCCATATACAGCGTTTCTCACTGAGTTCCCTGAATTCCTATCGGACCTTGTAGTCATAGCAGATAATATTCTAATCTTTGGTGACTTTAATATTCACATGGAAAAGTCCACAGACCCACTCCAAAAGGCTTTCAGAGCCATCATCGACTCAGTGGGTTTTGTCCAACATGTCTCTGGACCCACTCACTGTCACAGTCATACGCTGGACCTAGTTTTGTCCCATGGAATAAATGTGGTGGATCCTAATGTTTTTCCTCATAATCCTGGACTCTCGGACCACCATTTTATTACGTTTGCAATTGCAACAAATAATCTGCTTAGACCCCAACCAAGGAACATCAAAAGTCGTGCTATAAATTCACAGACAACACAAAGATTCCTTGATGCCCTTCCAGACTCCCTCTGCCTACCCAAGGACGCCAGAGGACAAAAATCAGTTAACCACCTAACTGAGGATCTCAATCTAACCTTGCGCAATACCCTAGATGCAGTTGCACCCCTAAAAACAAAAAAAATGTCTCATAAGAAACTAGCTCCCTGGTACACAGAAAATACCCGAGCTCTGAAGCAAGCTTCCAGAAAATTGGAACGGAAATGGCGCCACACCAAACTGGAAGTCTTCCGACTAGCTTGGAAGGACGGTACCGTGCAGTACCGTAGAGCCCTTACTGCTGCTCGATCATCCTATTTTTCTAACTTAATTGAGGAAAATAAGAATAATCCGAAATTCCTTTTTAATACTGTCGCAAAGCTAACTAAAAAGCAGCATTCCCCAAGAGAGGATGACTTTCACTTTAGCAGTGATAAATTCATGAACTTCTTTGAGGAAAAGATTATGATTATTAGAAAGCAAATTACGGACTCCTCTTTAAACCTGCGTATTCCTCCAAACCTCAGTTGTCCTGAGTCTGCACAACTCTGCCAGGACCTAGGATCAAGAGAGACGCTCAAGTGTTTTAGTACTATATCTCTTGACACAATGATGAAAATAATCATGGCCTCTAAACCTTCAAGCTGCATACTGGACCCTATTCCAACTAAACTACTGAAAGAGCTGCTTCCTGTGCTTGGCCCTCCTATGTTGAACATAATAAACGGCTCTCTATCCACTGGATGTGTACCAAACTCACTAAAAGTGGCAGTAATAAAGCCTCTCTTGAAAAAGCCAAACCTTGACCCAGAAAATATAAAAAACTATCGGCCTATATCGAATCTTCCATTCCTCTCAAAAATTTTAGAGAAGGCTGTTGCGCAGCAACTCACTGCCTTCCTGAAGACAAACAATGTATACGAAATGCTTCAGTCTGGTTTTAGACCCCATCATAGCACTGAGACGGCACTTGTGAAGGTGGTAAATGACATTTTAATGGCATCGGACCGAGGCTCTGCATCTGTCCTCGTGCTCCTAGACCTTAGTGCTGCTTTTGATACCATCGATCACCACATTCTTTTGGAGAGATTGGAAACCCAAATTGGTCTACACGGACATGTTCTGGCCTGGTTTAGATCTTATCTGTCGGAAAGATATCAGTTTGTCTCTGTGAATGGTTTGTCCTCTGACAAATCAACTGTAAATTTCGGTGTTCCTCAAGGTTCCGTTTTAGGACCACTATTGTTTTCACTATATATTTTACCTCTTGGGGATGTTATTCGAAAACATAATGTAAACTTTCACTGCTATGCGGATGACACACAGCTGTACATTTCAATGAAACATGGTGAAGCCCCAAAATTGCCCTCGCTAGAAGCATGTGTTTCAGACATAAGGAAGTGGATGGCTGCAAACTTTCTACTATTAAACTCGGACAAAACAGAGATGCTTGTTCTAGGTCCCAAGAAACAAAGAGATCTTCTGTTGAATCTGACAATTAATCTTAATGGTTGTACAGTCGTCTCAAATAAAACTGTGAAGGACCTCGGCGTTACTCTGGACCCTGATCTCTCTTTTGAAGAACATATCAAGACCATTTCGAGGACAGCTTTTTTCCATCTACGTAACATTGCAAAAATCAGAAACTTTCTGTCCAAAAATGATGCAGAAAAATTAATCCATGCTTTTGTCACTTCTAGGTTAGACTACTGCAATGCTCTATTTTCCGGCTACCCGGATAAAGCACTAAATAAACTTCAGTTAGTGCTAAATACGGCTGCTAGAATCCTGACTAGAACCAAAAAATTTGATCATATTACTCCAGTGCTAGCCTCTCTACACTGGCTTCCTGTCAAAGCAAGGGCTGATTTCAAGGTTTTACTGCTAACCTACAAAGCATTACATGGGCTTGCTCCTACATATCTCTCTGATTTGGTCCTGCCGTACATACCTATACGTACGCTACGGTCACAAGACGCAGGCCTCCTAATTGTCCCTAGAATTTCTAAGCAAACAGCTGGAGGCAGGGCTTTCTCCTATAGAGCTCCATTTTTATGGAACGGTCTGCCTACCCATGTCAGAGACGCAAACTCGGTCTCAACCTTTAAGTCTTTACTGAAGACTCATCTCTTCAGTGGGTCATATGATTGAGTGTAGTCTGGCCCAGGAGTGGGAAGGTGAACGGAAAGGCTCTGGAGCAACGAACCGCCCTTGCTGTCTCTGCCTGGCCGGTTCCCCTCTTTCCACTGGGATTCTCTGCCTCTAACCCTATTACAGGGGCTGAGTCACTGGCTTGCTGGGGCTCTCTCATGCTGTCCCTGGAGGGGGTGCGTCACCTGAGTGGGTTGATTCACTGTTGTGGTCATCCTGTCTGGGTTGGCGCCCCCCCCCCCCCCCTTGGGTTGTGCCGTGGCGGAGATCTTTGTGGGCTATACTCAGGATGGTAAGTTGGTGGTTGAAGATATCCCTCTAGTGGTGTGGGGGCTGTGCTTTGGCAAAGTGGGTGGGGTTATATCCTTCCTGTTTGGCCCTGTCCGGGGGTGTCCTCGGATGGGGCCACAGTGTCTCCTGACCCCTCCTGTCTCAGCCTCCAGTATTTATGCTGCAGTAGTTTATGTGTCGGGGGGCTGGGGTCAGTTTGTTATATCTGGAGTACTTCTCCTGTCCTATTCGGTGTCCTGTGTGAATCTAAGTGTGCGTTCTCTAATTCTCTCCTTCTCTCTTTCTTTCTCTCTCTCGGAGGACCTGAGCCCTAGGACCATGCCCCAGGACTACCTGACATGATGACTCCTTGCTGTCCCCAGTCCACCTGGCCATGCTGCTGTTCCAGTTTCAACTGACCTGAGCCCTAGGACCATGCCCCAGGACTACCTGACATGATGACTCCTTGCTGTCCCCAGTCTACCTGGCCATGCTGCTGCTCCAGTTTCAACTTCCACCTGACTGTGCTGCTGCTCTAGTTTCAACTGTTCTGCCTTATTATTATTCGACCATGCTGGTCATTTATGAACATTGAACATCTTGACCATGTTCTGTTATAATCTCCACCCGGCACAGCCAGAAGAGGACTGGCCACCCCACATAGCCTGGTTCCTCTCTAGGTTTCTTCCTAGGTATTGGCCTTTCTAGGGAGTTTTTCCTAGCCACCGTGCTTCTCCACCTGCATTGCTTGCTGTTTGGGGTTTTAGGCTGGGTTTCTGTACAGCACTTTGAGATATCAGCTGATGTACGAAGGGCTATATAAATAAATTTGATTTGATTTGATTTGATTTGATTTGATTTATAAAAGTTATAACTTTTCTGTCTTGTCGGGTTGGGTCCTGTTTCATTGTCATTGGGTCTCGGGGTCTATGTAATTAAAGCTGATAAACCACGGCTCTGCATAGCCTGGAACATATTTAATTTACGCTAAGAAGATTGATTGACTTCTATAAGGCTTAGCAAACATACAAAGACATAAACCAGAAGAGCAACTTCGCTGATAAACATACTTTTGTTGTCAGCTGGGTCCAATCGGGTCTGGTCTAACCCGGACCCATTACAGTACGGGTAGGGTCTAAGTCTGGTTGTCATCAGGGCCGCTCGGGTCCGGGTCTGATTGTCCTCGGTTCCGTTCGGGTCCTTTACTTAGATAACCTATTAGTTATTTCACTCAACAGACTGTACTGTAAGGACTGTAGACGTTTTGCCACTAACAACGTACTGTAGTCCTTCCTTAAACAAATTGTGAAATTACTGGATCACGATTTGTTTTATGAGGCTAATTCAAATATGTTTGCCTCTGGACAGTTTTTACAGCAGTGGGCTAAATCAAGGTCACACAGAGTGTTTCTTGGTAGTCTTAAACAAATCATAAAACACAACATGCAAGGCGCCCCACCTCTGCTTTCTGAAACAGGAGTCTGCACTGTGCACAGGGAGCTGCTGGGGATTTAATGGACCTTTTACAGAAGTGGGCTAAATCAGGGTCACACAGTGTTTCTTGGTCTTAAACAAATCTACTCTGAAAGAAAAGTATACACCTCACACACATGGTTATGGGTGTAAAAACAAGAAGATACCTGTACCATGTCAGATATAGAGGTGAAATGTGTTACGTTTTGAGTTTGCGTCCCAATATTACACTTTATGTACATCACAGAAGACTGAAATAGAACTAAACCGGAAACACAGAATTTTCAACATATTTTTTGAAATAATGTTTATTAATTAATGCTATATTGTAATTTACTTCACCACCATGGCCTGTTTATTGCCGTACCTCCCTTATCTTACCTCATTTGCACTCACTGTATATAGACTTATTTTTATGTTTATTCCATGTCAAATCAAATCAAATCTAATTTTATTTGTCACATACACATGGTTAGCAGATGTTAATGCGAGTGTAGCGAAATGCTTGTGCTTCTAGTTCCGACAATGCAGTAATAACCAACAAGTAATCTAACTAACAATTCCAGAACTACTGTCTTATACACAGTGTAAGGGGATAAAGAATATGTACATAAGGATATATGAATGAGTGATGGTACAGAGCAGCATAGGCAAGATACAGTAGATGATATCGAGTACAGTATATACATATGAGATGAGTATGTAAACAAAGTGGCATAGTTAAAGTGGCTAGTGATACATGTATTACATAAGGATGCAGTCGATGATATAGTGTACAGTATATACGTATGCATATGAGATGAATAATGTAGGGTAAGTAACATTATATAAGGTAGCATTGTTTAAAGTGGCTAGTGATATATTTACATCATTTCCCATCAATTCCCATTATTAAAGTGGCTGGAGTTGAGTCAGTGTCATTGTCAGTGTGTTGGCAGCAGCCACTCAATGTTAGTGGTGGCTGTTTAACAGTCTGATGGCATTGAGATAGAAGCTGTTTTTCAGTCTCTCGGTCCCAGCTTTGATGCACCTGTACTGACCTCGCCTTCTGGATGATAACGGGGTGAACAGGCAGTGGCTCGGGTGGTTGATGTCCTTGATGATCTTTATGGCTTTCCTGTAACATTGGGTGGTGTAGGTGTCCTGGAGGGCAGGTAGTTTGCCCCCGGTGATGCGTTGTGCAGACCTCACTACCCTCTGGAGAGCCTTACGGTTGAGGGCGGAGCAGTTGCCGTACCAGGCGGTGATACAGCCCGCCAGGATGCTCTCGATTGTGCATCTGTAGAAGTTTGTGAGTGCTTTTGGTGACAAGCCGAATTTCTTCAGCCTCCTGAGGTTGAAGAGGCGCTGCTGCGCCTTCTTCACAATGCTGTCTGTGTGAGTGGACCAATTCAGTTTGTCTGTGATGTGTATGCCGAGGAACTTAAAACTTGCTACCCTCTCCACTACTGTTCCATCGATGTGGATAGGGGGGTGTTCCCTCTGCTGTTTCCTGAAGTCCACATTCATCTCCTTAGTTTTGTTGATGTTGAGTGTGAGGTTATTTTCCTGACACCACACTCCGAGGGCCCTCACCTCCTCCCTGTAGGCCGTCTCGTCGTTGTTGGTAATCAAGCCTACCACTGTTGTGTCGTCCGCAAACTTGATGATTGAGTTGGAGGCGTGCGTGGCCACGCAGTCGTGGGTGAACAGGGAGTACAGGAGAGGGCTCAGAACGCACCCTTGTGGGGCCCCAGTGTTGAGGATCAGCGGGGAGGAGATGTTGTTGCCTACCCTCACCACCTGGGAGCGGCCCGTCAGGAAGTCCAGTACCCAGTTTCACAGGGCGGGGTCGAGACCCAGGGTCTCGAGCTTGATGACGAGCTTGGAGGGTACTATGGTGTTGAATGCCGAGCTGTAGTCGATGAACAGCATTCTCACATAGGTATTCCTCTTGTCCAGATGGGTTAGGGCAGTGTGCAGTGTGGTTGAGATTGCATCGTCTGTGGACCTATTTGGGCGGTAAGCAAATTGGAGTGGGTCTAGGGTGTCAGGTAGGGTGGAGGTGATATGGTCCTTGACTAGTCTCTCAAAGCACTTCATGATGACGGATGTGAGTGCTACGGGGCGGTAGTCGTTTAGCTCAGTTACCTTAGCTTTCTTGGGAACAGGAACAATGGTGGCCCTCATTAAGAATGTGGGAACAGCAGACTGGTATAGGGATTGATTGAATATGTCCGTAAACACACCGGCCAGCTGGTCTGCGCATGCTCTGAGGGCGCGGCTGGGGATGCCGTCTGGGCCTGCAGCCTTGCGAGGGTTAACACGTTTAAATGTCTTACTCACGTCGGCTGCAGTGAAGGAGAGACCGCATGTTTTCGTTGCAGGCCGTGTCAGTGGCACTGTATTGTCCTCAAAGCGGGCAAAAAAGTTATTTAGTCTGCCTGGGAGCAAGACATCCTGGTCCGTGACTGGGCTGGATTTCTTCCTGTAGTCCGTGATTGACTGTAGACCCTGCCACATGCCTCTTGTGTCTGAGCCGTTGAATTGAGATTCTACTTTGTCTCTGTACTGACGCTTAGCTTGTTTGATAGCCTTGCGGAGGGAATAGCTGCACTGTTTGTATTCGGTTATGTTACCAGACACCTTGCCCTGATTAAAAGCAGTGGTTCGCACTTTCAGTTCCACACGAATGCTGCCATCAATCCACGGTTTCTGGTTAGGGAATGTTTTAATCGTTGCTATGGGAACGACATCTTCAACGCACGTTCTAATGAACTC